>NC_091057.1:60858799-61161829 GCF_000393655.2 Nicotiana sylvestris | reverse complement strand
AAAAAAATGCAAATTAAAGCTAAATCCTTGATTAATTAACAAAGAAACCAAAACTCTAATTTAAACTACTGAATTAACAGAAAAGGGAGGAGAGATTCGAGCTATTGACCGGTAATTTGAACTTAAAGAAGAAGGGAAGAGGGGTATACCAATTAAGCCTTAGAACCTTCGAGAACACTGACAACTTCAATTCGAACTTTGGTGAACCAAAACTCGACCAAACGGTGAAAATTACAACACGAATATTGGCCAAACTTCGTTCATGGCTAATGATTCGTGCAACAATCATCAACGTGTGCCAAAAGGAGCGAAACAGAGGCTCAAAAAGATGGAAACGCTCAAGAACTATTTTTTCGAAATTTGACCAAATCCACGGAAAGGTCTTCTTGATGTTCAAACAAAGTTATTTTGTTGAAGAAGCTGGGTAACTCACGAGGTATTTACTATGGATTGAAGGTTTAATCCGAAAAACTTTGGAAAAGGAGGAAAAAATTTGGATTTTTATTTTTTGATCTGAAATTCAGAGAAATCGGGTGGTCTTTTGGTGAAATTAATAGTGAGACAAGACTAAGGAGACGAAGGTGGTTGTAGGGTGAAGGTTTGGAAGGATTTGGAGGTGCTCCACCACCGTGGGGCGATTTTCGGGCGGCGAAGCTGTGGTGGAGGTGAGCGGCGATTTTCAGGAACATGGGGCCTAGGTTTGGTTTAAAATGGGATTGATGAAGACTGAAGGGAAATTGGGCGTTTAATGGGTTGGGATAAATTAAACGACGTAGTTTTGTCACATAACTACGTCGTTTTGGAGTGAAGGGGGCTGGCCGGGTTTGCTAGGGATTGGGCTTGGTTAGGGATAGTTTTGGACGGGTAGTTAGGGTAGATTTGGCCCAAATTGGGTCTTTATATTAAAGACTCTCTTTTTCTTTTCATTTTATCTTCTTTTTTTCTTTGTTTTTTTATTTTTTTTTCAAAATTTGTTAATTACAAATAAAAAGGTAAAAATCTGATTTAATTCTGAAAATTAACTTTATAACTAATTGCTTCTCAAAAATTAATTAAGTCCTAATTTAAAAAGAAAAACTATGATAAATTCGAAAAAATTAAAAAGTAAAATGCACCAAGAGCTATTTTTGCGATTTTCTTTCAATTTTGGTAACATTAATTAACTAATAAATCTAAAAATATAAAATAAAGCCCTAAATGCAAATGCAACATATTTTGTATTTTTTATGAATTATATAAATAAATATGCCTACAAAAATGCAAATAAACACAAAATCATGCAATAATTCCTAAAAAATCAAATAATTAAAGGAAAAATCCTAATTTTAGGAACTCTGTAGGAGTAATTCATGCGAGGCAAAAATCAGATGCTCACACTCATTATCAAACATATATAATTACGAGATCATGCCAAAATGAAGGAAGGGATTAGCCTTAGCATACCTTATCACAATCTTTCAAATCATCAAGTTGAACTCGCCTCTTCGCACCTTATTCTAAAACAATTACAATAATACTATCATTAAGTTACTAAAGGTAAAACTATCGCTCAACGAACGACAAGTTTATTTTGTATAAAAACGGGCAGCATCTCCCCTATAATCCTTACTTTCTCCATATTCAAGATAACACCAACAACACAAGAACACAACAATATCAATATATATACATTATTTTTCAACCTTATATACATCACAAAATACTACAAAATAGCCCAACACACCTCAATCTCTTCATGTACAAAACGACCACCATAGTAGTGTCAAATGACCAGAAAATGTTACGACGAACGACCATACCTCCAACCTAAATTTATGTGGTGTTTCTCCACACCCTTCCTCCTCCAAAACTCTAAAAAACTGTAGTAAAACATGCAGCCCAACATCAACACAAAACAATCCGCTACAAGTGAATAACGCGAACTCAAGGCTGCCGATCACCGTCCTGTGAGTTCTTACAACTATAGAACTACTTACCATGACTTTACAGCAGAAAAAATGGATGAAAGAGAGCAGTAAACTTACATTATTTGTTGGATAACTCATCTCCTATCTTGGTTCTTCAAACTCTAGGTTTTACCTCCAATTAGAACTTGAAAGGGAGAGAAAATCAATTAGGGTTTGTGAGTAATTTTTGGGAGCAAGTTTGCAGGGGTTTAGGTCTGGTTATTTGTGATATATAATGAGGGTTATATAGCAGGAGATAATCCCTTATATGTTCTCTTTGGATGACCCGAAATAGCCTCTTTTTGGGCTCTCATTTAACCAAGTAGGTGACACTCCTACTTGTCACCTAGCAGCCTGTGCAGTCTCTGAAAAATGTATATATCTCTCTACTCTGATATTGTATTGAAAAACGGTTTAATGAATTAGAAATTACACTCATAGAGATTCAATTTGATGGGTGGAAACACCCCATAACTCTAAGTATATTGGGAGAAAATCGCAGTTACATTCGACTCAAAATTTTAGTAAAACTTATAAACGTAACTTGTGATGACTTTCATCGACTTTTGTTCCACAACTCACTTGACTTCAAACATAACACACGATTATCATAAAACTAACATAACTCATAACATAACTTTCTTATCAAATTAAGAACTCTAGTCTTACCCCAAAATTACATGTTATCACATTCCCAACTTGTCGACTTTCGACGAAACATTATTTTCTTCAATTCCTTAGCTTCTTAAACCTTCCAACCCTCTTTGTACTTCTTGTTCATGATCTTCAATATATGTAACATCTGAGGTAACATGATAACTTGCTTTATATACTTCCAAAGATGATCTCATTTTTCGTCTTACATCAATTGACTTAAGACGTACCCTTACGTACAAAAACATGAGGTGTAACATTATTCCCCCCTTTGGAACATTCGTCCTCGAATGTTAGATGATAAGCTTATTAGTATCATAACCCATAGCTTTTACCAATATTTTAATACTGTCCTTTCCATATAGGAAACTATTCTTAGAATAAATAATGAGGGCTAGGTCATTCCCCTCTTTAGGCCTCTTTCTCACACCACGACTTGTTGTCGGAATTCTTCCAATCTCGTAACTGTTGTGACCTTCTGTCATGCAGCCTATACGAATTTGTCCTTATATATGCTCCTAGGCGACTCTTCTGTCCTTTTTTCTCCAGCTTATAGCTAATCTCTATGCCTCACTTTGGGAACATATATAGAACTATGACAAGTTGTTCCTCCCGATATATATAGGTGTACGAAGTTCTTTGCTCGGTACTTTGTTGAAGTTACGACTGTTGCTATATCTTGTTTCGTAGCATTGTATATCTTTTCTTATGGCTTTACTACATCTAGGTAGGTTACAATATACCATAACACTTACTTCGGTCTATTATTACCAAGGTTTGCTACCCAACTCCAGGTTACTCTCTCGCTGCTTATACTATATGTATAAATCCAAGTCCATTAGTTCTTCCTCATCACTGTTCATCTTAAGAATGACGACCTAATATCATCTAATACTTTGGACCTCTTATCCACCTATTGTTGATTCACCTTAATGTTGATCTATAATCTACCACTGATAACTTGAAACCTCTTACATAATAAATTATCGTTAGGGGTCACGTATCATCGGGAAACATCTGAAGTTATTTTCCTGATCCATCTAGGGACAATACTAATCATCAATAATCATATTTCATAGAATCCCAACGTGATTCATCATATGGGGGTATTCTACTACCAGGGTAGCATTCCATCTTTTCTAAATTCTCCTAGTCTTAAACTTATCTGAGTTCACTCATGCTATACTGAACTTTTTATAACTTTATGGAAACCATCAGTTCTCTTTTTGTGATGGGTTTAATACCAAGGACTTACCTATCCTCGTCACCTTCTCACTCACCCTTTTTTATCTTTACTCCTGTCTAGCTAAAACCTTGTCGCTCCACCATACTTTAGCTTGCGACTTACATATATCTATTTATACTACTCGCAATCTTCATTTAACTTGCTAGCACCGTAGATTTCCTTTTGTTATTGTGGAACCTCAAGCGAGACATCATATTGTCTCTAAACTCTTCTTTACTCTCTTAATTAGTCCTCTTTGTATCTGGAAACCACAAGCTGGAAAATATGCCACTAATGACACCACTATAATTTCTTGATACAGAATTACGATGCTTAAAGCCCTTTATCTGATATCTAGATTATTCATAACCTTCTGTACTTGAGCATCTCATATCTTCTTCATATGTACCTTACTTACCTTTAAATTTTGCATCGTATCTTTTATCTCTTTCATAACCTCCCTTCCACATAGGTAGAATTCACATCCACACCTTAAATCTCTACTATAATACTTGCACATCACATGCATACACAATCCGGCGAAAGCTTCATACTGACTTCTTATGAGGTTGGTACGGTTCTAACTGGATTTATCATAGAGTCGTTATAGAATATGGTCGTCGTACTATCTCTTACTTAGAGTGATTCTACAATGTTTTGAATCATGATTTCTATACTCATCAGGGTTTAATAATCAGACTCCTAATTCATTTAGCTGATGTAACTCTTTAGTTTCCTCCTCTCTTAGCCTTTAAGTAAGCTTACTTTATCTTCTGATCTGCGGCTTAGGGTATTAATTATTACTTTAGCCCCTCGTGGATGCTATGGAACATCCATGATATAACCTTCTAGCAATTCAAGCTTTTGTCTGTGGCGTGGCCTCACTTTGTTCTTTTAACTTATACTAGAGTCTCTATAGATATATCATTGTCAACATATATGTTGTATGGATAACACTCCAAAATCTTAAGCGTGTTAATAACGTAACTAACTCTGGGTCATTGATCAAATAATTTCTTTTGCGCCTTCTCAACCTTATTTAAAAAGTAAGCAATTACTTTTGCCCATCGTTCTGCTACTTGTTGCATGAATACTTGACTTATCTTAGTGCCCACGCCTATTGGAATTTCATGCAACTCATATGATCTCGAATATTACTTTAGATTTTTCTTCTCGTCCCTTAGTCACGATAAGTGCTACTTTCTTATGGAGTGCATACAAAATTATAGTGATACTGCTGTTACAAGGGCATTTCTTCTTTAGGTCACAATGCTTATATTGAAGCCTTCTTACTTATTTCTTCAGCTAGTCTTTCGTTGTAGTACTTAGGGAAGACCCTCTGAATCTTGTAAAGCTGCGAGCTTATTATATTGTATACCCCATGGAATTTCTGATGTTCTTACTCGCCTATCATTATCCTTAGTTACTTATCTCCGCGCC
This sequence comes from Nicotiana sylvestris, assembly GCF_000393655.2. Lineage (NCBI taxonomy): Eukaryota > Viridiplantae > Streptophyta > Magnoliopsida > Solanales > Solanaceae > Nicotiana > Nicotiana sylvestris. The sequence continues at coordinate 61,156,564 of NC_091057.1, read as the reverse complement.
CTTGTGCTCGTAGGGTTGCTTCTGAATTGAAATTTCAGTTTTCTCCCTATTGGCACTCTCTTTTATTTTCATAAAATATATACGGTACCTTTAACGGCCCCAACTCCTATCTGAAAATTTTAGACGATTGCGGTCTCGTATCTGCGAGATTGAATTCCTTATGCTACGGGTCACTACATTTATCTTGAATGATCTATTGATTTATCTATGACCTCTTGTCTAACTATAACCAGGCTCTTCCTGAATTAATTACTAATTACTCGTTAGTCCATTCTCATATCTATATTCTGCATAATCTCTCTTGGGATATATCCTTTGTCTTAACTTACCTCTCGCACTAGCTCCTGATATATCAACTATTCATTCACACTTATTTATCAATAACATCCTGGCCGGGAGCTTTTACTGCCTTTCCCTGGTGTCGTGCTTGCATAATGTTCTGCAGTCATAATATATCTGTAGGATCTGAAAAATGCAACATCATTCCTTTCTCCTTTTTACCATATTCTTCCTTTACCATTCCATAATTACCTGAACCACTTAACTCCGACTTAATACCATATCACACCATATTCCCTCCTTTAGAGGAGTACTAAGAATTAGTATTACGACGATCTACCTATAGATGTTTTTCCTCTTCATCTTGGCGTCTTTTCACATCAAGAGTATTTTAGAGATCACATTCCGACAATAATAGAATGGACAACAAAAGAATAACCTTTAAAGTTCATTCAGGAAGACGCTTCCCTAAAGCAAGCACTGTGAGCATAATTATGCTTAAGGTACTAAGTGTGCCAATTATACTAGGCGTCACCCTTATGCGTAAGGATTTCAATTATCCCTGGTACAAAAGGGTTACCATAAGGCTAAATGATGTTCAATTTATCTTGTTCACTAGCCTATGCTGATTTCTCTTACTCCGGGGGTCTAAATGTTTGTTCTGATAATCACATTGGCCTCACCAACTCATTTCTCAAAATGAGGATATGAATTTTGTCCTATACTCTTGTATTGTCTCAAGGCATGTCACCTCTTGTCTTTTCTTTCGCTTGACTATAGACTCTGCCATCATATCATATTATGATTTACCGTTACTACCCTTTTATCACATCTTATTCCTAATGCTTCATTTACTCTCTTCTTATTCTCCTACTAATATCTCTGTTTATCACCTTATTCTAAAAACTTCAACAAAACATTCTTATGCTTTTAGATCCCCTTGCTCTATCCACTGGCTCTTCGGGTCGCCTAGCATTCTCTCTTTACTAGGGACGAGATCCATACAAAGTTAAATATTTATCCCTTCTAGGATTCCACTCCCTATCTTCTGAAAATTTTCTAGACATTCTAGTATTCATGTCTGACTGTTCTATTCTAGAGTGGACCACCTGGGTGTCTCACAAGGAGATCTATTACCACATTTGCACTATCCTTCGAAAATTTTAGCTAATGATCACAATCCATCTACCATTTTGGGTTACTCTAACCCTAGTTGGATCCTCCATCTTTCTCTTAGACAATAAATGTTAGCTCCTATAGGGCATAACTAAGATGGGTGTGGCCAATTATACATACTTCTGTTACTGTTGACGGTAACTCAAATGCTTATATTTTTCTGCATGAATTTTAAAAACTGATAATCTTCACTAACTGGGTACCTCGTACCCTTCTCCACCTTGCTTCTATTATCTGTTGAAACTTATACTTTTACCTTCTAATACTCCCATGACCTGCTCTTTACGGGGTATATTAGATATTCCCGTCTTAGGGTCTTAAGTAGGAAATTCGCACATCTGGTACGCATAATCTGATACAGCCTCAAACCGGGCCATATTGTCAAGAATTCTCTCTCTACTAGTTCCCTAACCAGCTACTGTAGTAGCCCTCAGGCTAGCTATAATTTTTCAATTTGCAAGCATCTCTATAATTAGCAAACATAAGTCTTGGCTTGAACTCTTATGACTCAGCTCTATAGCACGATGTGGATTTGAAAGAACGGTAACAGACTCCTAAATGCCTTGAAGCTTCCTGTTTATATAATGTGGTGCATAACACATCTATAAACAAGGCTCTACTAGACACAACTTGTAGATTCCCTAGGATAGAACTACTCTGATACCAAGTTTGTCACGCCCCGAACATGGGAGGCGAGACCGGCACTCGGTGCCTCACTTAACCTAGCGTACCAACTTGTGACTGATAGACTCTGAACATACAATGTCATACTTTGTACATGGGTCCACATTTCAAGATAATTTGCGAAGAAAAATATAAAACTGAACGGAAACTAGCACTGACTAAACATCAATATAAAGTTGGGCCGACAAGGTCGTCATAGCTACTACAGCTGACAAACCAACAAAATATACATACAAGGCCTACAAGCCCAACATACTGCACTAACTAATAGGATATGTCTACAAGCCTCAACTGATGGATGTACGATGATCGGAATAGGACTTACCCATAACATATATACATATATACATAAGATATACACAAAACTCTAGACCCGACAACTCCGAAGGATGTGGAGCTTACCGATCAGGCTGAACTCGAGCAACACCTACTAAGGAGGTCTACCCGTCTGTCTGTCTGTACCTGCATGCATGAAATGTAGTGCCCCCCAAAAAGGGATGTTAGTACGAAATAATGTACCGAGTATGTAAGGAAATAAAATAACTATAAGCTTAAACTAAACTGATAATATGATAACTGAAAGTAACTGGGATTTAAAGATTCTCTGGAGATATACTTACCTACTAATACTGAATCAACTCTCTCAGTATAGTAAGTAAAATAAATGTCTGGCCCCATAAGGCTTGGAACATGTAACTGCTCTACCGTAGTAGGCTCGCTCATAGGCGCTCGACCATACTAGGCTCTGTATCTCAGCCATTCTGGGCTCGCTCATAAGCACTCGGCCAGAGTAGGCTCGGTATATAACTTACCATCTGATCAGAGGTTGCCCAATAGGGGCCTGCCCAATGATTATAGCTCGATGGTGGTGAAAATACTATAATACTGTATATATAGACTCTCTGCTCTCTTGACTGGAAGACGACAATACTCAATTGAATATGAAGTCCAGATAAGGGAGAATACTGTAACTTCGGAGACTAGGATAATGTATATAAATTCGGGAGTATGAACTTCTCTTTATGCCTCGTTATCAAACATATATAATTACGAGATCATGCCAAAATGAAGGAAGGGATTAGCCTTAACATACCTTATCATAATCTTTCAAATAACCAAGTTGAACTCGCCTCTTCGCAACTTATTCTATAACAATTACAATAATACTATCATTAAGTTACGAAAGGTACAACTATCACACAACAAGCGAAAAGCTTATTTTGTATAAAAACATGCAGCATCTCCCCTATAATCCTTACTTCCTCCAAATTCAAGATAACACCAACAACACAAGAACAAAACAATATCAACATATATACATTATTTTCCAACCTTATATACACCATACTACAAAATAGCCCAATACACCTCAATCTCTTCATACGCAAAACGACCACCATAGTAGGGTCAAACGACCCGAAAATGTTACGATGAACGACCAGCCCTCCACCCTGAATTTATGTGGTGTTTCTCCACACCCTTCCTCCTTTAAAACTCCAGAAAACTGTAGTAAAACACGCAGCCCAACATCAATACAAAATAGTCCGCTACAAGTGAATAACTCGAACTCACGGCCGCTGATCACCGTCCCATGAGTTCTTACCACAATAGAACTACATACCATGATTTTAAAACAGAAAAAATGGATGAAAGAGAGCAGTAAACTTACCTTATTTGTTGGATAACTCAGATCCTATCTTGGTTTTTCAAACTCTAGGTTTTACCTCCAATTAGAACTTGAAAGGGAGAGAAAATCAATTAGGGTTTGTGGGTAATTTTTGGGAGGAAGTTTGCAGGGGTTTAGGTCTGGTTATTTGTGATATATAATGAGGTTTATATAGCAGGAGATAAGCCCTTAAATGGGATCTTTGGATTACCCGAAATATCCTCTTTTTGGGCTCTCATTTAGCCAAGTAGGTGACACATCTACTTGTCACCTAGCAGCCTGCGCAGTCTCAGAAAAATGCATATATCTCTCTACTCCGATGTTGTATTGACAAATGGTTTAATGAGTTAAAACATAAATTCATAGATCTTCAATTTTATGGGTGGAACACCTCATAACTCTAAGTATATTGGGAGCCTGAAGTTTCATTCGACTCAAAATTTCAGTAAAACTTATAAACGTAACTTGTGATGACTTTCATCGACTTTTGTTCCACAACTCACTTGACTTCAAACATAACACATGATTATCATAAAACTAACATAACTCATAACATAACCTTCTTATCAAGTTAACCACCCTAGTCTCACCCCAAAATTACATGTTATCACATTCCCATCTTGTCGACTTTCGACGAAACATTATTTTCTTAAATTCCTTAGCTTCTTAAACCTTCAAACCCTCTTTGTACTTGTTGTTCATGATCTTCAATATATGTAACATCCTAGGTAACATGATAAATTACTTTATATACTTCCAAAGGTGATCTCATTTTTGGTCTTACATCAATTGACTTAAGACGTACCCTTACGTACGAAAACATGAGGTGTAACAGTAGGAACCTGTTTTGCAGGCGAGCAGGCTACGAGTTAGGACTTCCTTCTCTTCTAGTGCTATTGGTGAGCTCCGCTTTTGTTCGTGGAGTATTCCTTAGAGTCATTTTTATTTTGCTATTTTTTTGTTTACTTAGAGAACTAGCCAGAAAATCTCATGTCCTGAGCAGTGCATCAATTTATCACTAGAGGCTTCATAGACATAGTCGGTGGGTTAAGATTCAGATGTTTTTGATAATAACTTAGTAGTATTTTATTGGTTACTACGAATAAAGTTTTGAAATTGGATTATTTTAGATATTTAAATTAATTAAAAGTATTTGGTTACAATAGTGCCTTGAGGCATATAAAGTTTGAAGTTATAATAAATTTGATAAGCGCAGATGGTTCGCTCGGTCATATTTAGTGATTGGGTGCCGGTCTCGGCTTGTTCAGAAAATGGGTCGTGACAATCCCTAAATTGATTGAGTAACTCAATATAAGTGCTTTCTTCATCAACTTCTAGTAAAGCACTTAGGTAGGTGGGTCTTGGTTCTTTATTTGTGCCAAGGTTAACTTCTTATAAGGCATTAGCTATCATCTTCATCCCTTTTTCAAGTTCAGGTGGAGCATCTTTTGCATATTTCATGTTCATCTTCCCGAGGGTCCCCATCGTTGAAGTATATGTAATAACACGGTGAAACATCCTCCAATTCTGCATTATCCTCCATTGAAGATGGAACAACATTCTCGCCTTGTACAGTAACATGATACGATGAACCCACACTTTCTTTATCTTCGTCACATTCCTTAATGTAGACCACAATATATAGCTTTACCTTCAGTACTTCTTTACATGAAACCACAAGTTTTGTTTGTCGCCTCATTCTAGAAGGAACCAAACTTTGGAAATCCTTAGAGGATCTTTTGGATTTGGGCGAAGCGGGTGTTCTTATACTTTGATAATTTCTCTGGAACTTGTTCCCCTTCTTTAATGGACCCAATCTCTCAAACACGGAAGTCCTCACAGTTGATTTTCCAAGTCGATCAAAGATAGAAGGCTTGCTAGAAGTGGCAGATTCGTCTTTTACAATGATATAACTACTGCTCACTCTTTTTGTGGATATGCGCACTGGTGACGATTACTTATATCCCAAACCTTCACGTGGTTTTATGTAAGCGTTAGGATCAAAACATTCATCTGTTCGCTTTGTAGGGAGTGCCACATTCTGCAAATTATTTTGGGCCACAAACCCTTCAAGTGGCTTTGAGGACAACTTTATTGTCTCAATTCGTTTACAGGAAGAGTTAACTCCTTTAGCATGTTAGTTTGGAGATTAGATGATTCATCTTAGTCTTTCTTCCTTTTAGGGATATATTGGAGTGTAGGAGTTACTTTCTTTCCATAAGACTCAATATCCCATCTATAACATTTATTCACGTTAGGTTGTACCTCCTCAGTAAAAGCTTTGGCTCTACTAGTAGTCACCTCAACTCTTTTAGTTGTGGGCTCGTCATTCTTACTTTTCATGACATTATCAGCTTTCAGCTCCTTCGTAATGCTATTCAAGTAGAACTTTGCATCGGCGAAGTGTGACTCAGCCTCGGTGAATGGCTCATCATCAGCAACTATCTTCTTCTTGACTTCACCCTCGTAGTATTTTAAACATTGATGGTAGGTAGATGGAACTAATTTATTTTCATGTATCCAAGGCCTTCCAAGCAAGAGGTTGTATAAAGTCTTTGCATCGATCACATGCAACCATACACTTGATTGCATATCTTCAATGGTGATTCCCAACCTAATCGCTCATATGGCTCTTTGACCCCCTTGGTTGAATCCTTGAATCATCACACAACTTTTCGAGAGTTTGTTCATAGGAATGCCGAGTTCTTTCACAGTGCGAACTGGCAAGATATTCACTGAGGATCCTCGTCAACCAAAATTGTATTTACTCTTTTATTGTGCATATAGCCAACTAGGTATAATGGGCGGTTGTGAAGAGTGTCACCCAGTAGAAGATCATCATTTGTGAATGTAACATTTTCCTTGCACGCGTTAACTTCTTGAGAAATAGACTCGATAAGCTTTTCTGAAGATGGTGCCAATGGTAGGTCATCACTCTTTTCTTCCCTTTTATCAGCATTGCAATAAGAGGCCTAAATACCATTATGGGAAATCTTCATACGGAACCAACATGACAAGAAATGCTCCAAGGTCACTAGATGTTGTGGCTTTTGAGGGTGGTGCACCTCCACTTTTGCTTTCTTCAAATGCTTAACCAGATTTCATCTCCTCGGTCTTTTCACCATTAGTTTCCTTGTTGGTTGTTCTATTGATCCTTTTCGGGGGCTCCTTTTGTGGCGCCTACAATGAGTCACCAACGTCTAACCTTCATCATCCTCAGGTTGATCGTCTTCAAGTTTGTTGTTCTCCAGTAATTCTTCATCTTTACTTTATTTAAAACTACATAATTCATCTGGACTGAATGTGCCAAATGTGATAGAGATTTTGGTTTGCGCTTGCTTTCTCATCTTCAAGCACGATCTTCTTTTCATGAGCCAAGTCCATAACTTTGTCCTAGAAGACAAAGTACTTCTCTAGAGGGTGGCTCACAAGTCGATGATTTTGCAGTAATTTGGGTTATCAGGTTTCCCAGCTTTATTTGGCCGCTTCATCTCCGGAAGCTCAATGAGATTTAACTCAGGAGTTCTTCAAAAATGGCTGGCATATTAGAATCTAAAAATGGGTACTCTTTCTCTTGCATTTCTTTTAGAGTCAACTTTCCACTTTGCTTATCTTGACACGAAGTGAATTTCATACTATGCTTCTTGCACACTTTCGTCGTGAACTTCACAGGTGATATGTTGACATTCATATCTTCTTTGTTTCTAGATTTGGGTACAAACTTGCTCCATTTCCATACTTTTTGCTTGTCATTAACTTTGTGAGGCTCATAGATACGCAACCTTTCATTTTCGGCAAAGGCCATGCTTAACTCCATATCATGGGCACGAGTCACAAGTTCTTCAAATGTGCTAGGCTTGATGCCTTGCAAGATGTAGCGGAGTCATCAATGCATGCCTTGGATGCACATCTCTATGCCAGAAGCTTCATTAAGCCTCTCTTTGCAGTTGAGGCTTGCATTCCTCCAACGATTGATAAAGTCAATAACTGGTTCACCCTTTCATTGACGAGTATTTATAAGTTCTATCATACTCATAGTATGTCTCATGCTATAAAAGAGATTTAGGAATGCTTGCTCTAGTAAATCCCAGCTATTAATAGATTCGGCCTCAAGGTCTGTGTACCAGTCAAAATCATTTCCTTTTAATGAGCAGACAAACTACTTGACGAGGTAACCTCCATAAGTCCCGGCATTGTTGCACGTCCCAACAAAGTGCGCCACATGTTGGTTTGGATTACCTTTACCATCAAACTGTTGAAACATTAGAGGTTGATAGCTAGTAGGCATCTTCAACATATCGACCCTTGAAGTGCACAACTTTGCATATGTAAGGGAGGACTTGGCAACAACTGCATACTTTTTCTTAATAGTTCCATCAATAAACTCCTTCAATTGATTGATCAGAATCATCCCTTCAAATGAGACAGGGATAGCCTTAGCGGATGCTACTTATCTTGGGGGAGAATCACTCTCTGGAACTTCTGGGAGCTTTCCAGGTGCGTGGGTGGATTCTTCTTCCATCAAGATTTCCGCACTATCTGTTAGCTTGTCGATTCTAGCATCTTGATTTGCATGCACTTGGTCATGCCAGTGATTGCTTCCGTCAAGTTTGCCAACTACTCCTCCACATATGAAGTTTTTGTCACCATGGCTTGCATGATTGTCGTGGATGATGGAGAGTAGCATGGATTGTCATACAGATTAATCCTCGATTGGATCACGCTATGTGGTGTAAGTGTGGAGGATCCATCACTTGAAGCATCATCATCTTCCTTCACAGTAGTACTTGGATCCGGAGAGGTCAAGCAGAGCAAGAGTTTTCTTGATCTTTTCAGCTACATCGCTACCTCCTTCGGGTGAGTTTGTGGAAAATCTTGCTCCTTTTGAGGATGAAGATCCGAAAATAAGGGTTTATGTGGACAACACTTGGGGTGATTATTGTCCTAAAGAGCTTTCTTTGCTCCTCGTAACTGGTCCAAGGCTTCCAAAGGTAACATCAAGAATGCTTTCCACATCAGCATAGAACTTGGAATTAGCAGCCTTGGTGGAAGTTGAACTGAAGTTGATTTTCTTTGAAGCCATTTCAATGTTCTTGAACTTTGATGATTAAAAAGTTGAGATGAGAGGTAGAGATTGTCCTACTGAGCGTGTTAGAATTTGTAGACAATAAAATTTGCGTCGAGAAAATAAATCACGACCAAAAAATATTGCAACAATTGTAGTATTTAATTTCAAGTAATATGAGCGTACAATCTCTATGAATCCTCCGATTCTTCTTTCCAATAGTAAATAAATTCAAGGGCCTTTGAGCTTGATCTTGAATATGTAGTGGTTGCCACAAATGATGATCTTGTTCTTAAGCTTGAGCTTGATTGCTTGAAGCTTGAACTTGATTTGTTCTTCATTCTTGAGCTTGAACTTGATTGCTTGAAGCTTGAGACTTGTGGAGAAATTTGCAGCGTTTGATCCACAAGCTCTTTCTTGCTTCTTGTTATAACTTCTGGTATTTTTTCTGGGTTATGAAGACCCATATTTATAGTTGTAGGAGGGAAGAGTTATGATAAGAACAAACTCTTTCCGACCAATCAAATTGAAGTGTGATAAGGCCGCATGTGATTGGCCAGGACATGTTACTTGCACACGTGGCGCGATTTCATTGGCCTTTTAATGTGACTTGGCATGCCTTGTCATTTTGACGGTGGCATGATCCGATCCTATTAGCTCTTCCATTTGACTTGGCGTGCCATGTCATTTGATACGTGGCACCAAACTGAGCCTCTAGGAAGATGACATCTTGGGCTTAATGAAGTGGGTTCATCACTTTAACCCAACTAAATAGGCTAGCCCATTTGATTAAGACTTATTTATTTAATCCATATATATGTGGACTTATATAATTAATCTAATTATATTAGTCCATAATATTTAGTTGGACTAACATATTTAATATATAATCCAAATTATTTTATTAAATTTAAATCCAATAAATTTTATATGCCTACACATATATAATTATTTTTTCATCCATATTTTATTATAATCCCATATTTTATTTTTGGATTATTTTTCACATCCCATGAACCAAACAACCCCTTAGATAGACATTTGATATTCCAAACTATTATCTCTATTGATTTGGATTCAGGTGGGATAGACCCAATAAAGGAGGAACAAGCTCTCTATCAAGAGATTTTCTATTTTCAGAACTTAACTAAATTCAATAGCTTTATAAAGAGTCGAAGAATTTGAACAATCTAACTACATTCTTTATTCTTACGAAAATTAGTTCTACTATTTACCTACAACCGACTCACACACTATAGGAAGACTCCGTGTGTGTTGTTTTTGTAACCGACAGACTGATTATCTGATCACAGAGCAACCCTAGAACTGATTCGCGCGCAAGAATGATTTCTGGCTACTACTACTCTTTCATAACTGGTTAGAACACTATGATTATTTTAATTTTTTTGCTTGTTCAAAGTACCAGGCTCACTTTTTGATTATTAGTCAATAAGCAAAATTATCAAAGCTGAATTCATTAAAATTTCAACTACAAAAGTATTGCTTTACTCGATACAATTTGTAGAGGGTGGCGACTGACCCAAATTTGAACCCTTCTCCCTTTCTAACTTGACAATTTAACCCAAAAGTCGTCCATCCAACCACTTAAACTAAAAATAGCCGGTGGAGATATAATATAAGTATATTTTATGTATTATAAGTGTATAATTATGCATAATCAATATATAATTCATGTATATGACTAAAAAAGTAAATAATGAATACGGCCGACTATTCGTGTAACGATCCCTTCAAACATTTTATTAAAAAACTTCATACATCTCTTAAATCTTCATTTTCTAGCTTCAGGAAAATAATATACTCCTATTTTTTTAAATGCCCTCCAATAATAAGGAAGGGCAGAGGTAGAACCTAGACACGAGTTCGGCTAAACCCAATAACTTTTGTTTAGATAGTATATTTGTGTTAAAAAGCTCATTAAGAGGGGAAGGATGTAACGACCCGTCCGGTCGTTTGAGAGTATTAGCTCTGATCCCTTATTTACTACTTTTCTTGTATTTTTTCTGCTTATGTGACTTGCCGGGAGGTTCTATTTTTGGTTTCGGAGTGATTTGGGACACTTAGTCCCTAAAACAGAAGCTTAAGTTCTAAGATTTTGATCGTAGTTGGAACTGTGTGAAGACGACTCCGGAATGGAGTTTCGTCGATTCCGTTACATCCGTTGGGTATTTTGGACTTAGGAGTGAGTATGGATTGTGAATTGGAGGTCTGTAGCTGAATTAGGCTTGAAATGGCAAAAGTTGAGTTTTTGGGAAGTTTGACCGGAAGTGTACTTTTTGATATCGGGGTCGGATTCTAATTCTGGAAGTTGGAGTAGGTCCGTAATGTCAATTATGACTTGTATGCAAAATTTAGGGTCAATCGGACCTAACTTGATATATTTCAACATCAGTGGTAGAAGTTTAAAGTTTCAAAGTACATTAAGTTTGGATTGGAGGGTGATTCGTGTTTTTGTTGTTGTTTGACGTGTTTTGAGGGTTTGACTAAGTTTGTATGATGCGTTAGGACTTGTTAGTATGTTTGATTGAGGTCCTGGGGGCCTCAGATGGATTCCTGGTGGGTTAACAGACAAAAATTGGACTTGTTGTAGTTGCAGTTGGGTTCCGCGATCGCGTAAGTTGGTCAGATTGTGCATCGTGAATGAGTGGGCTAGGCTGCGTCCGTGAAGAGGAAGCGAGGCGGAAGTAGAGTACATGTTTGGGTTCTTTGCGGTCGCGTGAGGATGGATGCGATTGCGTAGGTCAGAGCAGTTAGTGGTCCATGATCGCGAGTGAGGTGACGCATTCGCATAGCGTGTTTTAAGCTTTTGGAACTTTTGTTCTCCGCGATCGCGTGGGAATTTCCGCGATCGCGTAGTGTGAGCACCTGGCCCGTCTATAATATTTCAAAAACGAGAGTTTAGCCATTTTTATCAAATCTTGAGATAGAGAGCTCGGATTTGGATGAAAGTTTGAGGGATTTTCAAAGGCATCGATTAGTGATGATTTTTCACTTATTTTTGGTTATATTCCACTAATCTATCATTAATTCCATTCTTTAATTTCAGATTTGAGTTGAGAAATTTGGAAAAAAGGGAAAAGTTCTTCAACCAAATTTTTGGGTTTTGATTTAGTTTTCGATATTGGATTTGAGTAATTTTGGTATGCGTGAACTCGTGGGTGAATGGGTATTCGTATTTTGTGACTTTTACCCAATTCCAAGACGTGGGCCCGTCCGACTTTTTGGGGCAATTTTCTAATTTCTTGTTAAAGTGTTGATTTCATTAATTAGATTAGTTTTGAATAGTTATAATTATGGCATGTAATTGGTTTTGGCTAGATTTGGGTCATTCGGAGTCCAAAAATAGTGGAAAATGTATTCTTACTGATTGATCGAGCTTGGTTCGAGGGAAGTGTCTTGCCTAACCTTGTGTGGGGGAAATCCCCTTAGGATTTGGTACTGTTGTTGTGAGTGTCGTGTACGTGAGGTGACGAGTGCGTACACGAGCTAATTATTGAAAAATCCAGTTTTTACTGAGTACTAACCTGTTTCATCTTAATTGAGTTATACTAACATGCGTAGTCATCCTGTTTAGCCAAATATCGCATGTCTACGTTTCTTAAATGCTTATATGAACTCTTTGCAACATGCTTAGTTGATTTCCTATTTTTTTATCTGTATCAGTCTTAACTATAGATTTCTTGTTGTTAATTGTTGTATTCATTGGTTTCGAGCCGTGTATTTATTTTTGGGACTATGAAGCGGTACCTCGGGAGATCCCCCTGTATATTTACTTTTGGGACTACGAGGAGGTACCTCGGGAGATCCCCCTGCACATTTACATTTGAGACTACGAGGCGGTACCTCGGGATATCTCCTTTCATATTTACTTTTGTAACTACGAGATGGTATCTCGGGAGATCCCCTGTTGAGCATTTACTTTTGGGACTACGTGACAATGTCTTAGGAGTGCCCCTGCTGTTTATCCCTGTGTGTTGTGCTGCTATCTTTCTGTGGTTTTTTTCTTGTTAAATTTCTAGTCTCTTAATACATTGCTATATTCTTCTACCTTATTTATTACATACCAGTAGGGCCCTGACCTGACCTCGTCACTACTCGACCGAAGTTAGGCTTGGCACTTACTGGGTACCGTTGTGGTGTACTCATGCTACTCTTCTGCACATGTTTTGTGTGCAGATCCAGGTACTTCTTATCAGTCTCGTTATCAGTGAGCAGTGAGATTGTGGAGACTTCAAGGTATATCTGCCCGCATCCGCAGACCTCGGAGTCCCCCTCTATTTCCCTCCTATGTCGTTTACCTTTTCGTAATTTCTTAGATTCTGGTGTATAAAGATACTAATTTTCTTATGTAGCTTTTGATTTATGATTACCGGGTTTTGGGAACTCTGTATATACTCTAGTGCTGAGTTACTTGTACATGCCGAGCGACATTTTATCATTTAATAGTTATCTGTTGCAGTCTAGTTGTTAAATTTTATTTTCATTTATGTTATTCCGCAATTTGTTAGGCTTACCTAGTCGTAGAGACTAGGTGCTGTCACGACCTCTTACAGAGGTTGATTTGGGTCGTGACAAAAACTTACTCTAAGGATTAAGGTCTAAAGGTGAATTGCAAAGAGAATTGAGAGAATGAGAATGAAGCCATAAGGTTGCTTTATATACTTAGTGGGTAAAATCATAATTTTGATAAATCTTGTTGGGTTATCGGTTAAACCAATAATAAAACAAATCGAGACCTGAACTGATAACCCAATAGTCAAATAACAGTAAACCGTTGTCAAACTTTTTACCCAATAACTTGATATCGATAACTAGATAGCATTTCATCAGCTCGGGCTATCGGTTATACCCGATATATTCCCAGCCCTACGTAGCACTACTCACTTATTCAAGATATAACAATTTTATATCCCTATGGTATTGAATCTATCCTTTTTGTTTTTATTATTATCTTGAGCCGAGGGTCTTCCGAAAACAACCTCTTTACTTCTTCGGGGTAGGGGTAAGGTCTGCGTACATACTACCCTCCCCAGACCCCACTTGTGAGATTTTACTGGGTTATTGTTGTTGTTGTTGTTGTTGGTATTGAATCTATGAAGAATAGATAAAATAAGACATTCAACTGAGCAAAGATGTTGGCACATTTCTACCCTAACAACAAAAGTACTCCCCGATCCATGAGTTCAGAAATAAGCTCTATTGAATCCTATTTGCAATATAAAAGTTTTTCTCCCGAGTTCATCTCTAGAGTAATTCTAGATTTGTAGATAGTATACAATTGGTGATCAAGCAATCAAATAAGTAAGCACATGATTGAATAAACAAAGTAATACAATAAATCAAGAAATCAAAATTAGTATTCAAATAATAATAGTCATGAAAGAATAAAGCCCTAGAACGTAAAGTTTGGCTCCATATAACTTGGTAGACAAATCACAAATAATCCAAAGAAACATACAAATCACAAAAGTTTGGCAGATAAAAAAAGAAACTTCATACTCCACTGCCGTTCCTTGCTTTACCTAGGTAAAATGTTCTATAAATATTGTGCTTAGGGTGTATAGGTGTAAGAAGTATTTTAGTCCAATCCCAAATCGGTTAGAAAAACAGGGAACACATCTAAGTCTCGCATGACACGATCCCTTCGAACGAGCTACCAATTCCTTTTTTTGTTCTTTATCTCGCATTGGCTCGCGCGACGATCCTCATTTTACTGTTTTGAGCAAGGGCTAACTCCTCTAGCTCTTTTGCCTCTCCTGTGACACATGGACTTTTAGCGAGCTACTTTTGGCTCTTTTTCTTGTGTCTTCACTTTCCATTTCATATCAATTCGATAACTTTTGATCTGCTTTTGCACAAAACATACCTACATATAAGAAACACATAATTAGCATTAATCATACTAATAATCATGAAATCTTCATCAAATCACGCAATACATAGATGCCAACATACTAAAAAATATATACTTTTTGCCAATTACAATCATCCCATACTTAGGTCTTACTAGTCCTCGAGCAATTTTAAAATTCAACGTAATGACAACACACTTTCAAAACTCACTCAAACATCAAGCAATTGACATTGATTTATTTCAAAGCTTAGAACTAAGTATATGCACTATTGACATTTGTCCTCAAGTTTTAATCATGCCAAGACTATTTAAAATAGTTGATTAACTTCTTTTAATATCTTAGCCTCCGAAAATTACTCAATATCTTTCGTTCGATGACTCACTTTGTTATGCCAACTCAAGAACCATGAACTTTACCAATCTATTATAAATTTGTGCTCTCACTAAGTATGCATTTAAATGTGTAATTTAAGGACTCATATATCGAAAGAATTAGGTCAGTTTCATAAAGAATTTCATATGCCACTTATGGTCGTACCATGGGCTTGCCCGTACATAGTGTAAGACTTGACTAATCTAAGCTCGCAAAAATCGCACCTTAGTTAGATTCTCCAACTTAAAGCTTCCGAAATGAGAATTTTCTTTCCAAATCAACTCCAAACTCCCTGAAATGCAATTCCGACCACACGCACAAGTCATAATACCTGAAGTGAAGCTACTCATGGCTTTAAATTGCCGAACGACATGCTAGAACTCAAAATGACCGGTCGGGTAGTTACACATCTTAAGCGAATCATGTGCATTGTATGGTGCAAGGTATTAAATTGTATTCTGCGTCATCCCTTGTCAGGCTAGAACTTGCCCCGTATATGAGTCAAAACCAAAAGACTATGTCTTGTCAATCTAAGAGATGATATAGGCATTTCTTTAACTAACTATTGAGTCTTCTTGCCTACCAATGCAAAATTATCCTTAATCAGCCTACTTGAGCTTATAGACCTTTTCTTTGACACTCATATTACAAGCTGAATACCCTCTTTGTTCTAAATCACATCTTGTTGAACCTTTATATCTGAAAACATTTAAGTCACTAGAAGGGTGAGTAAAGAGATTGAGTAGCTTTTGAGTGGAACTATAGAAGGTGACACTTACATTATAAAAGAATTACTAGCTGAAGATACCAAAAAATAAAGAGTGCGAAAAAATGCAAAATCACCAAAAATAAATAGAAAATACACCTCCTATCTATCTTGACCCGGGCTAGAGCATTACCTATATATGTGCTTACCGAAACAGGGTCTATCACTGCCATATTTTTCTAGCAAGGTGTTGATTTGGTCAAGATAGATAGGAGGTGTATTTTCTATTTATTTTTGGTGATTTTGCATTTTTTCGCACTCTTCATCTTTTGGTATTTTCAGCTAGTAATTCTTTTATAATTTAAGTCCGCACCTTCTATAGTTCCACTCAAAAACTACTCAATATCTTTACTCACCTTTCTAGCAACTTAAATGTTTTCAGATATAAAGGTTCAACAAGATGTGATTTAGAACAAAGAGGGTATTCAGCTTGTAATCTAAGTGCCAAAGAAAAGGTCTATAAGCTCAAGTAGGCTGATTAAGGATAATTTTGCATTGGCAGGCAAGAACACTCAATAGTTAGTCAAAGAAATGCCTATATCATCTCTTAGATTGTCAAGAAAAAGTCTTTAGTCTTTGACTCATATACAGTGTCACAACCCAAATCGATGGGCCGTGACGGGTGCCTGAGTCCTACCTGTCAAACACCCCTAAGCATATGTCTAGGATATGAACCTGTATAACATCTTCTGAATTATGAAGATAACATATATAAAGGAAACCTGCCAACAAGGCATATGTACATATATTTGCAGAATACAAGGGGCGAGCCGGCAAGGCTGCTACAGACAACTATACATCTAATAACTGAAAGCTGACAAGGCCACATACATCCCAAATAGACATACTGTCTACAGACCTCTAACAAAAATATAACTGTACAAATATGGGACTGAGCCACGTCATACCCATATACATATATATATATACAAACGTATCGTACCAACATCAAAAGTAGCTCCAGATCTAATGGAGCACGCCAACTCTCGCTGATCAGTGAACCTAAGAAGGGGGACCGTCAGCTTGCCTACCTGCACCTGCGGGCATGAAACGCAGGCCCCGTAAAATAGGGCATCAATATGAAAAATGTACTGAGTATGTAAGGCATGAAAATTTGTACGTAAAAGACATAGATAAAACATGAAATATAGAAACACATCTTTAAATTTGAATAACTTTGTAAATTCTAAAATGTTTATAACGTCATGCACATGCGTATAAATGTCGTGTTATGCATAGGTATGGGTGTATTTAATATCATCAAACCACTGAGGGCATCCCATCATATCGTCTCGGCCATTGTGGGCACATCATCAACATATACTAGCCGATCAGATGGTGGTGCGTATATAATGCCATAACCTTTTTCCATATCCCATATACATATACATACATATATACACGTATATAACATTGTCTGAGTCATATTTCAGCCACTGTGGGCAACATCATCATCGTATACCAGCTGATCATGTGGTGGTGCATATATAACGCCGTAAACTTTTTCCCGTATCCCATATAAATATAATATACATATATACGCGTATATAACGTCATCTAGTCATAGATCAATGCACATGCATAAATGAGTGAAATGCATGAAAAATGCGCAATAATCTCAATATTCCTTCCGGATAATTTTTTTCAACTGTGTATTATTCTGAGACCCATGAATAGAAGATAATAATATTTTTTCATGGGGAATCAAGAATATAGACACCCCTGCTATTTCTATGAATAGAGTAATTTATGGAAACTATGTATTTGCTCGTTTCTTCAGTATAATTTGGACCATGCCAAAAGAAAGAAGGGAGGGCCTTAACATACCCGGAGTAGGGAAAACTCCATATAATATTTCATTGGAAAACCTTCGTTGATTGAACGAAATCTGCCTTTGTTCCTTAGAAATTCATGGACGAAAATATTTTCTGGTTCCTAAAATTTTAGAACGAATAACATTGAATTCATTTGATTTTTGGAGGAAAACGTTTCTAGTTCTTCATAAGTTTTGAAAGAATAATTTTGAACTCATTTGATTTTGGTGGAAAACGTTTCTGGTTCTAGCCTTTTAATGGGGTTGGTACTAATTTGTGATAATATCACCTTTGTGAGTTTATCAAATTCCTACAAGGTGATAAGATTTAGACACCTCTTTACAATTGTTTATGAGTCATATCTTTAAATTGGTGGCCTTGTGCCACGTGGAGAGTGGTGTATTTTAGTTAATTTTTATCCATTTATTAGTTAACTGGATAATGTTTCGTTATCCGGTAATTAACCAATTACCCGCATAATTTAAAAATTACCACAAATTACTTAAAATTCTATTTATTTTTAAAATACTTCATATATACTTTATATATTATACTACCTTAGTCATATAGTACTTTGCATGGTACTAGTTCATAATTATCGGGTATTATCGCTCGACTTGTATTTTATTCCAAATTAGCCACTTTCCATGAAACTCGTTTTCTTTAATCCGTGTACCCCTTTATCCTTCATAACACTTATTTATCCCTTGTTATAAATAGCATAAGTACATTAACGTCAAGATGATCTCATCCCCGAGTCTACGTCGGTTAACTGAAAACAAAATTTTAACATACGAAAGCGCGAGACGTAACATCCTTCCCCCCTTAGAAACATTCATCCTCGAATGTTCAACTCCCCGTGATCCATATAACTTTGGCAGGGTCACCTTGGTAACAACATCACTACCAACTCTCCCTGTAGAAGCTTAATAATCCAATGCCACACCGGACCACAATTATCAATAACGACAATGGCTTCACATGACCAACGACAATAACCAACATAAGAATTTATACACGTACCTTATGATTATGACGTCTCAGTCGGACCCTTCTCTGGAGGAGGAAATACGTAGGGATATCTAGACTTCATGTCTTCCTCGGCCTCCCAAGTTATTTCTTCCACCTTGCTGTTCCTCCAAAGTACTTTTACGGAGGCTACCTCCTTATTCCGTAGCTTACGGATTTGTCGATATAGGATGGCAATCAGAATTTCCTCATATGACATGTCCTCTGTAATCTATACATTACTCATGGGCACCACTCAGGTAGGATCGCCAATGCACTTCCGTAACATAGATACGTGAAAAACTGGATGGACAGACTCCAATTCCGAGGGCAATTCTAATTCATAAGCTACTTGTCCCACTATCCGAATGATCCTATAAGGCCCAATATACTGTGGGCTAAGTTTGCCTTCCTTTCTGAACCTCATGACAACTTTCATTGGTGATACCTTTTTGGAATACCCAGTCGTCCACCTAAAATTTTGAGCCTCGTCGTTGATTATTCGCATAAGCCTTCTGACGGCTTTGAGCTGCCAATAGCCTTTCTTGTATAAGCTTAATTCTCTCGATTGCCTGTTGTACTAATTCTAGTCCTACTAACATAGTTTCCCCAACATCGAACCACCCTATAGGCGACCTACACTTCCGTCCATAAGGAGCTTCGTATGGAGCCATCTGAATGCTGAAATGGTAGCTATTATTACACGCGAACTCAATAAGCGGCAGTTGATCATCCCAGCTACCTTTAAAGTCTATTACATAAGCTCATAACATATCCTCTAGTATTTGAATAATATGTTCAACTTGTCCGTCTGTCTGGGGATGAAATATTGTACTAAGACCTACTTGAGTCCCAAATCCTTTTTGGGAGGACCTCTAGAAGTTAGCTGTAAATTGAGCTCCTCTATCCGAGATAATAGATACAGGGACACCATGCAGTCGTATTATCTCCTTAATATAATGCCTTGCATAATCCTCTGAGGAATATGTAGTTCTAACGGGAAGAAAATGGGCTGACTTTGTAAGTCTATCAATAATCACCCATATCGAATCGAACTTACGTTGGGTACGAGGTAAACCTACAATGAAATCCATATTGATTACTTCCCATTTCCAAGTCAGAATCTCCATAGACTGTAATAATCCATCGGGTTTTTGATGCTCAATCTTAACCTGTTGACAGTTAGGACACTGAGCAACAAATTCTGCTATATCCTTTTTCATTCTATCCCACCAATATACTTCCCTGATATCATGATACATCTTTGTTGCTCTTGGATGGATAGAATAACGAGAATAGTGAGTTTCTCCAATAACCTGCCGACGCAGCCCTGCAACATTAGGCACACATAATCGCCCTTGATATCTGAGGACCCCATCTTCTGTAATTTCAAATAGTGTCTTCTCCTTCTGAAGAGTAGTATCCCTATAATGAACTAGAACAGGATCCTCGTACTAGTGTTCCTTTACTTCAGTTACTAAAGAGGATGTTGCCGTATCTTGAATAGTAATTCCATTATCACTTGAGTCCAGTAACCGAACTCCAAGACTAGCTAGCTGATGAACCTCATGGGCTATTTCCCTGTTTTCTGGCTGCAAATACGACATGCTACCTAGCGATCTACGGCTGAGGGCGTAGGCTACTACGTTCGCCTTCCCCAGATGGTATAAAATATCAACGTTATAGTCTTTAATTAGCTCCAACTATCTCCTTTGACATAGATTCAATTCATTTTGCTTGAAGATGTATTGGAGGCTCTTATGATCCATATAGATATCAACATGAATACCATGCAAGTAGTGCCTCCACATCTTTAGTGCATGAATCACAACGACTAACTCTAAATTGCGGGTCGGGTAGTTCTTCTCGTACTTTCTTAGTTGTCTAGAAGAATAAGCTACAATCTTACCATGCTGCGTCAGCATACGACCCAATCCAATGCCTGAAGCGTCACAATAGATAATGTAACCATCGGTCCCTTCTGGAAGCGGTAAAACTGGTGCTGAAGTTAATCTGTCCTTCAATGCCCGAAAACTCCATTCGCAAGGGTTGGTCCATTGAAATTTAGTTTCCTTCTAAGTTAACTTACATAGGTATCCTAATCATTTATAATTCAGGAATTTCCCCTCTTCGGAGGCCCAAACTTTATCCGTTATCCATCATAATTACGCCCTTATCCCACTATTAGGGCAGCATTTAATCTATTTTAAACATTACTAGTTTTAGCCTCCTTTGAGTTCTTTCAGGCTATACTGAGCCTTCTGTAACTTAGAGAAATCATCAGCTTTCTTATGAACTTATTCCCAAGGACTTATCCATTCTCGTTAACTTTTTCACTCATATTTTCTTATCCTTCCTCCTGTCTCCCTAAAACCTTGTCGCTCTACCATACTTTAGCTTCGCAACCTACACATATCTATTTATACTTATTCGCAATCTTTCTTCAACTTACTTGCATCATAAATTTTCTTATGTTATTTCGGAACATTAAGTGAGACACCACATATTATTTTGGTCGAAGGTGCTTAGAAGAGAAGAAAATTCCGTTACAAGTTTCCTGTAATAACCTGCCAAATTGAGAAGCTACGAACCTCTGTTGGTATTGTGGGTCTAGGCCAAGTCTTCAATACCTCACTCTTTTGTGTATCCACCCGCATGCCTTCACCCGAAATAATATGCCCAAGGAAAGTTACATAGTTCAACTAGAATTCACATTTAGAGAATTTTGCATACAACTTCCCCTTTTGTAGAACTCTGGGTACAATACGCAAGTGATCTGCATGCTCAGCCTCTGAATGAGAATATACCAATATATATCGCCGATAAATACGATTACGAACAGATCTTAAAAAGGGCCTAAAAATACGGTTCATCGAATTCATAAATATTGCTGGGGCATTAGTCAAACCAAACGACATAACACAAAACTAAAAGTGCTCATATCTAGTCCTGAATGCTGTCTTCGGAATATATTCATCCTTAACCCTTACTTGATGGTACCTGAACCTCAGGTCTATTTTTGAAAAACACTTGGAACCGTGCAACTGATCAAATAAATCATCAATTATCGGGAGCGGTACTTATTCTTGATCGTCACCTTATTCAACTGCCTATAATTAATACACATTCGTAAGGAACCATCCTCCTTTCTCACAAACAACACAGGTGCTCCCCACGGTGACGTACTAGATCTGATAAAATCTATGTCAAGCAAGCCCCTTAGTTGTTCCTTTAACTCATTCAGCTCTGTAGGGGCCATTCTATTGGGGGGGGGGAATAGATATTGGATGAATATTTGGTAGTAGTAGGTTAATGGTAGACTCAATTTCTCGCTCTGGCGGAAGACCCGGAAGCTCATCGAGAAAAACATCGGAAAACTCATTAACTACAAGAAAGAACTTAATGGTTAGTAACTCTACTTCCACATCCCAAACCCGAACTCAGTGATAAATGTAGTCCTTTTTTATTATCTTCCTTGCTTTGAGATAGGAGATAAATTTACCTTTTGGCGATGCGATATTACCTTTTCATTCTAAAACAGGCTCTCCTGGGGACTGAAATCAAACCATCTTTGACCTACACTTGATGTTAGCATAATAAAAAGCCAACCAATCCATACCTATTACAATATTAAGTTCTAACAACCGAACACCACGTACCATATCCTTGTTTATTATCAAATCTATCACGAGCCATTACAGGTGACATCCATATATATAAGTAATAATATTAAGACTTAACTTGCATAACTAATTTAGAAAAAGGTTTATATACATAGAGTTCGACTAGGCCGTAGACACATCATATCTAAAACTATATACAAGATAACGTCTGCAAAACCTCTAAGTAGGCATAACCATAATATATACAAGTTGGGATGGGGCACCCTACATTCTCATAAAACAACCGAACACATTTAGAACTCTGACTTGGTAATATTCCAAGAAGAGGTGGAACTTACCAACCAAAAATTGACACTTGGAGGAAGTCTATTGTAGAGGGTCCTTGCCTCGTCCTATATAAGAACCTCGATCAGAAACACTTCGAAGAGGAATCTTCATATCCTTATCAGTTACCTTCCTCCTCTTGGACCGACTACTATCTTCTTCCTCTGCGTATCCCATAACATACACCGACGAACCTTGATTGACGGACTCCCAAGACTGTGGACTATCTGGAACCTCAGAAGAGCTGGTGTCCTCAAATACATTGACATAGTTTTGAGTCTAAGGGAATCCCGGTTGTGCCAATCCATGCACTACTCCCCTCATACCCTGATCAACGGGCTATGAAACTAAGGGCCTTGGTGAGGTCGGAACTTCTCTCACCCCATCTACTGCCGGAGTGGTCGAAACAACTTGAATAGATGACTCATATAGATCCTCAGATGGATCCTCCTCAATAGAACCCACAATTTCCGATGGGTCTGAATCCATAGTATAACTTATCTCTCTTTCTAACACCTTTGTAGCCTTCTGACCTGTGCTAGCAGCTGTAGTCTTCGGAGGCATCGCTGAAAACATAACGCATAGTTAGGAACATGAATGCTTATATCACACGATCTAAGATAAGAAGAGAGGATAACATCTTATATGTCATGTAGTCTCCTGTCTATAAGTGTGATACACGACACACCCATAAACAAGACTCTACTAGACACGATCTGTAGACAACCCTAGGACAGAACTGCTCTGCTACCACTTTTGTCATTGTGGGCAAAACCATCAACATATACCCACTGATTAGGTGGTGGTGCGTATATAACACCGTAACCTTTTTTCGATATCCCATATACGTATAAGTACATATATCTCCATCTGGTCATGGGTCAATATACATGTATAAATGAATGAAATGCATAAAAATATGTTAATAATATTAATATACTTTTCGGATAAACTTTATCAACTACGTATTTTTTCTGAGACCATGCACAGAAGATGTAATAATAAGATACATGAGAATTCAAGAACATAGGCACCTCTAATACTCCTATGAATAAAGTCATTTATGAAAATTGTGCATTTGCTCGTTTCGTTTGTATCGCATGGATCATGCCAAAAAGAAAGAAGGGATAGCCTTAACATACCTGAATCGATTCTCTTGAGAAAGATTACACCGTACTCCCTTAATATTGCAAAAATCTCACGGTAATTAAGGTGCTCTGAAATCTCACGTCATGGAATATCATATTTTGAATTCCTACAGTTATTTTCACTTACTGACGTGATTTATTTGTTGCTTATGGTCTATCTATGTTTACTGATTTGCTATCTTTGCATATGAACTTGGTTGTCACTTTGTTCACTTTAAGGGCAGATATATCATCCGTATGTAAATTCTTCTATAATTTTAGATAAGAAAGGACAGGAAGTTTTGGTTCAAGGAGGTGTTATTGATGATCTTGCAAGATATCTTGCTGGGCTCTATGGTGTCCCAAAAAGATATATTGAAGTGCTTGATAAAACAAAGAGGTGAGTGTTGAGGTTTAGTTTCGTATCCCATTAGCTAGTGCACCTTGTAAATGTGAATTCGGTTTACCTTTTACTTGTATTACAAAGGAAAGTGGAAACTGAGATTTGATTACAATGTTTTATATATGAATTATGTTATAAGACTTGCCCAATTCACATCTCTAGTCTTGCCACCAATATTAATGGCTTAAGAGTCATACATGAGATTGGAGGGGTGTTGCCACGTGGGGGAGGGTTAGTCTTATCCACCCATTCCTTATTTAAATAGTTAATATCCCATTAACCAATTACCCACATAATTAAGAATTATCTCAAATTACTTAATACACTACTCACTTTTAATACACTTTACGTACCCTACTATTGTGGTTATGGGGTACCTTGTATAACACTAGTCCATTAATACCGGGTATTATGGCTCAGATCGTGTTTTATCCCAAATTGACAACCTTCAAGGAAACTCAGTTTCTTTAATTCGTTTACCCTTTATCCTTCATGGTACTTACTTATCGCTTGTTATAAATAGCATAAATATGTTAACCTCAAGATAGCCTCATCCCCGAGTCTACGTCGATTAACTGAAGACGAAACTTTAACGTACGAAAACGTGAGATGTAACAGTACACGCGAGGTGATAAGAGTCCGTACGTAGCTACATTCATATTATTCTCCGGGTAGATTTAGGTTCACGTCATGCTATAGCTGTACTATTTGACCAGTCTCTTGTCTATTAAATCCCTCTATTTGACATTACTACTTGAGGCTAGACTTGGTATTATAGAGACTTCATGAGTTTCATGATTAAACACGAAATAATTGTATTCCACTTACGAAATGTTTTCCGCGATATATATAAGTTTCATTGAAAAGTTTTCGCTAAAGAAATTACAACTCACACGTTTATTCAGGAGTAGGGTCAAGGACCCAGTAAAGATTCTTATTCTAATGGGATCGGGCCGTTTGTCTCGACAGGATTTATGTACCATACTCTCATGGGAGCGGACCGTTCGGTAGGCAGTTTAATAGATGCATCTATGGTTCGTGCCGTTCGATCTCGGCATTGCACAGTTTAAATATTTATGTTGGATCGGGCCGTACGCCTTGGCATTCCTATAAAATATCTTCGTGGAATCGTGCGTAATATTTGGCAAGAAACCAGTGTATCTATAGTTTTTATGATTTAAATTACGACAATCTATCTGATAAGATTCACTATATTTATATATATGCTCCGGTTAAGGAGGAAATTGCTAATGGAGAGCTTGAGTTTACTGCAAAGAGGAGGATTGTACCACGTATTCATTCTCATTTATTCTGTTTATTTGTTCTGCCTCATATCTGCTTATCATTACTGTACCTGATATTATTGGACCACTAGTAAGTGTCGATATTGACCCCTCGTCACTACTCCTTCGGGGTTAGGCTAGATACTTACTGGGTACACGTTGATTTACGTACTCATACTACACTTGCTGCACATTTTTATGCAGGTACATTTATGTCTGGTGGTCATACGGGTGTGGAGGCATGGATGATGTGGGGACTTTGGTGAGCTGCATTCCATATTACGACCCATAGCCAGTAGAGTCTCCTTCAGGGTATTTATATTTTTTCTGTACAAATTTGTATTTCTAACAAATGTTGTATTTTATTTTACTTCTTAGGTGATGCTCATGCACTCGTGACACCGGGTGTTGGGGTGATTATGGATTGTTCATTATTGAAATTGTTAAAAATATAATTATTTAGTCTATAAATTCCATCTTTTACTATTAAATTGAAGGAAAACATGATTTCAAATACTAAAATGAGTAATTAAGTTAATCAACTATTGTTGGCTTGCCTGATAGTGGTGTTTGGCGTCATCACAACCTTTAATGGATTTTGGATCGTGATAATATGGTATAAGAGCACTAGGTTCACTTAGGTGTCACGAGTCATGAGCGATTCTAGTAGAGACTTGTAGATCGGTACAGAGATGTCTGTACTTATCTTCGAGAGGATACAAGGCTGATAGGAGCACTCACTTTCTTGATTCCTCATCGTGCGATTTGATTCCTTTGAGGCTTGTGCCTTTTTTTCCCTATTCAATCTCATGCGACGTGAAGCGCTTATTATCCATTGGGAATCAAGGAACTTTAATGGCACTACATATGTAGTGCAGGATGTTTCTCCTGGCATATTCGATTAGGCTAATATCATCGCCTTGCGGAAGGATGTTCTGTCATTTCAGCTCAGTAGCTATATTTCTGGTGGTTTGGGGCTATGCACCAATTTCTATGATGTTCATTAGTTGTTATCACACAGTATTGGTGTAGTGGTAGGATGCTTGTCTACGTGCTAGGGCAGTGAATGATTTGAAAGGAGGGTTTTTTCAATGCGTGATTCAGAGGTTCAATGTTTTATTTCCATTGGAGGAAAGACAATCAGACTAAGAATATTAAGGTTTGGATTGATGGAGTAATGAGACATGGTAGAGTGTGGTGGAATTTTCATCTGTGATGTGGTGTCGTCATCTTTGTTGAATGTGTTAAGTTCGCCGGTGTTATGGTCTTCTTCAATTTGCCTTTAGGGCAGAGTATTATGAAATAGTGCCAGGGAAGTGACTGTCAGAGATCGCGTGTGGTGGTTCAGGATTGAATCGGTGATCCTAATATTGATAGCTCAAGGAAGATAATCTTCGGGGAGGTTTAGAGTTGGCAACGATCTATTGGTTCAGGTGCTACAGAGATGGATTTTGATTTAAGGCAACAACTGGGCAGCGAAGGATGAGGAAGGACATGTGGGAGGTGTCTTGCAATGGTTAAATTTCTAGAAGGCCAGGTGTAAGAAGCAAAAGTTGAATAGTTTCTTAAAGGAGAGAGTTTGACCAAAGTAGGAGAGTGGCAGAGTAGCATATGAGTTCCGTGGTAGGATAACTACACGTCTTGAGTAAAGTTTGGAGTGATTTGGGGATTCATGGTGGATAGTGACTAGGCCTACGGGCTTACTTTAGAATATTGGATGCTATACAAAGAAATATTGGATATGACGGAAAGGAGTTTGCTTGATATAAAGAGGAATGCGACATGACTTCGGGTTGGAATGTATTGTTGCACTTTTAATGATTTCAATGGGGTGTGAACGGACTTGTACAACTGGTGAATGAGCACAGGTTTAAGATGGTTTGCTATTTTCGTAGTAATTGTACATAGTGCAGCACCGTTTGGAGATGTCGGCATGGGATTTCCACAGGTGAGTTATCTCTGGTGAGCAAGTTAGCGGTTACATGGTATTGATGAAACTTCTACTAAGGATTCAACTGGTTATCCGGTAAGAGGTTGAATATGTAAATGTGACTAGTGATCCAGAGTGTTCATAAAATGTTAACAAAATGATTTCGAGAAATTTGGCAGGTTGATTGTGCAAGATCATGTCAATGGGGGATAAGGAATCCTTGTGGGCTCCCGAGTTATGCAGTTGCAGCTTCAAGCTAAGTTGGAAAGCCCCACCATCTACGAATTGATTGCGTGATTGTCTACTTATGAGGTTTCTAGTTATTAGTCTATTTGTGGGTTATTACAACTAAGGAAAGAAAACATCGTTGGTAATTTGAGCAAAGGATTTAAGGAATGTGTGCTATAATTGGCCTTATCAATTCATGTTCAGGCATTGGGAAGACTCAGAGTTTATGCTTCGTTAAGATGTGAATTATAAGGAAAATGATCCAGTTGGGTGCTTTTTTGAGAGAGTGTTCATGTTCTAGCAAGGCGTTGGAGTTGGTCATATTCAGGATCAAGCCGGAGTGGGTGACTATCAACAACGGTCCCAGTGAATTCAAAAGTTAAAGTGTGGTGCCTCACGATTTCGAGTCCGTAGTATGGTTAAGTATCGAGCTTTTGCAGCGGATTATGAAAAAAGGGCTTGGAGCGTTCTATGTTATTTTCGGTCTGCAGTGCAACATTGGAGGAATGAAAGAAAATAACTTCGGATTCATAAAGGAATTATCAAAATTGGTGTACTAGTTAAAGATGTGAATATGTGCACAAGGAGGGTATGAGATGGTTCGTGGGTTTTAAGACAACATGGTCTCGTAAAATAAGGTCACTCAGGATGAGTGCGGATCTGGGTTTTGTTATTTTTTGAATAGAGATATTATTATTCCTAAGGCAAGTCCAGAGTAAATTAGAAGAAGTCGAATCTGTTAGCAATAGTTGAATTGATATGATGGTGGCAATGATCAGTTCCTTCAGCGTGTTAAGTTATACATGTGATTTTTGGCGTTACGTGCGAGGCTTGACGGCTGCCGTAATGGATTTTATTTGGATGCATTCGAGTATTATGGCCTGTTGTGTGTAGATGGATGTCGGAAGAATTATGATGGTTTAGACCACCACTCAAGGTTTGTATTTTTCTGCAGTTATGGGAATTCAGTCACGTGTTGCAATGGTTCTCCTGAAATGAGTTTAGTGAAAGGTATCTATATGATAAAGTGTGTACCCTATTAGTGGTTCAGGAGTTATGATAAAATTCTTGTACTTTTGCGTGTTGGCATGATTAAGTGATGTGGGTAGCATGGGAATTGGAAGTCGAGGATTAAGGTTGCGGTTCAGTGTTGACAAGAATATCACAAGGTCGGATGAGCAAAAAAGGATTCATATGGTTAAAGTAAGCTGGTAACCTGAGCTTTATATCCTGTGTAAGAGGCTTGGTGTACTGATTTGTGGGTTCCCAATTTGCTTTACAACATTAGTATGACCGGTGGTATGGATTGCAGACTTGTTATCTGGTGCGAAAGGTCATGAGAGCGTACCCCACGAGAAGATGGTATAAGTGTGACATATAGTCACTTGATTGATTGAAGATTGAAACCAAGTATAGAGATTATGGTACTATCGCTAATGTGAGAGTTTAGGCCTGGATGGCGCTCTATTCATTTGGTTGCGAACTGTGGATGTTTGTTTTGGATTGACGACTGCTCTTGTGTGTCATGGGAAAAAGGGTTAGTGTGGATCCTTGAATAGTTATTAGCCTAGTGAGGTACGATCAGAATTGTCTTGAGGTCCGCGGATGGATCTAAATGTGAATGTGGGCTCTATATTAGGCCGGATACGTTCATGTCATCTTAGCTTTGTTTACGGAGGAGTATTTGGGCCTTGGATGTTATTTCTGTCAACAGCTATTCCGTGTAATCTATATTATATAGGTGGATTGTGAGGTGGTTTGATTATTCACACTTGTATTGAGATCCCGTGTAGTTTGTGGTGTTATATGAGTAGGATGGCTCTCGAGATGCAGGTCATTTATTGCACCTTAGTTGTGCTTGAGTTTCATAGTGTATGGCGTTATCCGTCACCTCAAAATTTGTATTATGCACTTCGCATGCTTGTGGTTGGCATTCAGGTATTTCGCAGGTATACGCATTTTAGCTTGGTAAGTATTTCCTTATAGATTATTATGTGTGGATCGGTGGCACGCTGCCATAGGTAACATGGTTGGATTGGGTTTCACACCGCAGTGGTATCATGTTTGGATCGGGTTGCACGCCGCAACAGTGTGATCTTGAGTACAGTTTCCCATATCTATTCTTGTGTGTTTTGTTTTTCATTTTCCGAGAAAGGTTCATAACATCCCTTCAGTTGTTTAATTAGTTGCATAGGTTGAGTAGTTCTTTTCAGAGTTCGTTTTCTTTATATATCACATTCGAGTTTGGCATCAAATGAGACTTTTGGTAGTGTCTGAGGTGGATTATTGCCTGAGCAACTTATACTGAGTGAGACGAGATTATTGGACTTGGGATCAGTGTGATCGGATTTATATGAAGCATATTAAAGAGAAAATATTTTTATTTGGTTCATAATGAGGTAATGGTTCTTGTCAGGAGGAGAGACTCAATGATTTGTTGACTCGGTAGTTGGTTATAAATTTCTACACATCTCTTCCGTCGTGGCAACATTGCAAGAGTTGGAGCAGGATTTATGTGGTCATGAGATGTGTTGTGAGCATCAGATTCGTGGGATTTCGGCTATTGTTATCAGAGGATTTTATTATGGTCATGCGAATTATGCGGTGCATGGTATGGATTCAGTAAAGGTATGCAATCATGTATTGGTGCATTGTGTAGTCACTGATATGGTGTTCGTATGTTGGAAGCAGGCCTGGCAGAGAACTCCGGATGTTGGATTTTGGGTTCTGAGGCTTATTTGACTAAGTAAAAGGGAGAATTCTTCAAACTGGTTTGAGCTAATGTGCTCAACTGCGTTGTGCTAGCACGGGTAGGTGCACGAGATATTAAATAGTGATTTCGGACAATCCAGAGCAGTTCTTAGCACGTTCGACGACGAACTTATGTTTAAGTGGGAGAGAAAGTAACGACCCGACCGGTAATTTTGAGCTCTAGCACATCGTTTGGAGGTTTGAGGCCATGCGTAGCTTCACTTCATGTATTATGACTTGTGCACGTGGTCAGAATTGAATTTCGGGAAATTTGGAGTTGATTTGGAATAAAAATTCTCATTTCGGAAGCTTTAAGTTGGAGAATCTAACTAATGTGCGATTTTTGACTAAACGATCTTGGAAATAGGATTGGAAGGTCCCAACAGGTTTGTATGATAATTTTGGACTTGGGCGTATGTCCGGATCGGGTTTTGGATGACTCGAGAGCATTTCGGCACCTATTGTGGAAAGTTGGCATTTGAAAGAATTTCATTAATTTGGTTTCAATGTTATCGATGTCCATTTGGGATTTTGAGTCTAGGAATAGCTCCGTATGGTGATTCTGGTATTGGGAGCATGTTCGGATATTGATTTGGAGGTCTGTAGGTCATTTCGGGGTCATTTGGCAAAGTTAGAAATTTGAAGGTTTTTGAGAAGTTTGCCCCGGAGTGGACCTTTTGGATATCGGGGTCAGAATTCGATTTCGAAAGTCGGGGTAGGTCTGTAATGTCATGTGCAAAATTTGAGGTCAATCAGACGTGATTTGATTGTTTCGGCATCGAATGTAGAAGTTTGAAGTTCTAAAGTTCATTAAGCTTGAATTGGGGTGTGATTCATGATTTTAGCATTGTTTGATGTGATTTAAAGGCTCGACTAAGTCCGTATTGCATTTTAGGACTTGTTGTTAGGTTTGGTCGGGGTTTCGAGGGACCCGAGTGGATTTCGGGTGGTCAATGGATCGAGTTTGGACTTGGAAGATGTGTTGAGGCAACTGATATCTAGTGCAATAGCACCTGTGTGAAAAGGGCCGCATGTGCTGGAAATGGCTCGCAGAAGAGGAAGGGGCCAAAGCTGCTGAGAACCGCAGAAGCGGAAAAGGTTGCGCACCTGCGATGGCGCAGGTGCGAGGTCGGTAGCCGCAGAAGCGGCAAGGCCGCAGGTGCGGAAGAAGTGCCGTAGAAGCGGACGCGCATGAACGGCGAAGGAGCCGCATGTGCAGGAGTCGTTGGGCAGAATGCTTAAAAGAGCGGGGTTCAGTCATTTTTGCCATTTCTCTTCGTTCTTGGGCAATTTTTGGAACTTCTTGAGGGGAGTATTGACCTAGCAACTTGGAGGTAAGTTAATCCCACATATTGCAAGTTAAATACTTGGTTTATATATGGATTTTAACATGGAAATTCATGGAAAATTTGTGGAAATTTGGGCTTTTGGTGGAAAACCTAGAAAAATTGTATTGTTGGATTTTGACCATGAATTTGGGCATGGAATTGAGAATAGATTATATATTTGAGTTAGTAACGTTATGGGTAATGTTCATCTTTGAAAACTTTCAGAATCCGAGCACGTGGGCTCGAGGGTTGCTATATTGAATTTTTGAGCGGAGTTGGGAATTTGTCTAAATTTATTTGTTATGAGTATTAGAGTATATTTTCATTGGTTTGCACATTATTTGGCTAGTTTTGGAGTGATGGGCATCGGTTTGAGGTGTTAGAGCGGCGTTGGAGCCGGTTATGGAACTTCGGAGCGACGTAAGTCTCTTGTCTAACCCTGTGAAGGGGAAATTACCCCTAGGTGTTGTAATTGAAGTGTTCTACTTGTTGTGGGGGCTACGTACGCACAAGGTGATGAGAGTTCGTACGTAGCTACATTCATGTTATTGTACGGGTAGACTTAGGTTCACATCATACTATAGCTGTATTATTTGAGCAGTCTCTTATCTATTAAATCCCTCTATTTGGCATTACTACCTGAGGCTAGACTTGCTATTGTAGAAACTTCACGAGTTTCATGATTAGACAAGAAACAATTGTATTCCTCTTACGAAATATTTTCCGTGATATATATAAGTTTCATTGAAAAGTTTTCGTTAAAGAAATTATAACTTACACGTTTATTCGTGGGTGGGGTCAAGGACCCGTTAAAGCTTCTTATTCTAATGGGATCGATCCGTTTGCCTCGACAGGATTTATGTACCACACTCTCATGGGAGCGGACCGTTCGCCTCTGCAGTATAATAGATGCATCTATGGTTCGTGTCGTTCGACCCTCGGCAGTGCACCATTTAAATATTTATGTTAGGCCTGGTACGCCTCGGCATTTCTATAAAAAATATCCTCATAGAATCATGCGTAATATTTGGCAAGAAGCCAGTGTATCTGTGAGTTTTCCTGATTTGAATTATAACAACCTATCTAATGAGATCCACTATATCTATATGTATTTTCCGGTTAAAGAGGAAATTGCTAATGGGGAGCTTGAGTTTACTGCAAAAAGGAGGATTCTACTGCGTATTCATTCTCTTTTATTTTGTTTATTTGTTCAGCCTCATATCTGCTTATCATTACTGTACCTGCTATTATTGGACCACTAGTAAGTGTCGATGTCGACCCCTCGTCACTACTCCTCCGGGGATAGGCTGGATGCTTACTGGGTACACGTTGATTTACGTACTCATACTACACTTGCTGCATATTTTTGTGTAGGTACATTTATGTCTGGTGGTCCTACGGGTGCGGAGGCACGGATGATGCAGAGACTTAGATGAGCTGCATTCCATATTACGACCCACAGCCATCAGAGTCTCCTTCAGAGCATTTATATTTTTCCTGTCCAATTTGTATTTCGAACATATGCTGTGTTTTATTTTACTTCCTAGTTGATGCTCATGCACTCGTGACATCGGATTTTGGGGTGATTATGGGTTGTTCATTATTGAAATTGTTAAAAATATTATTATTTACTCTGTAAATTCTATCTTTTACAATTAAATTGAAGGAAAACGTGATTTCAAATACTAAAATGAGTAATTACGTTAATCAATTATTGTTGGTTTTCCTGACAACGATGTTAGACGCCATCACGACCTTTAATAGATTTTGGGTCGTGACAAGACGGTTCATATTCGGCTCTTAAGTTAAAGCAAATAGGCACAGTCAATATAATTTACACACATATGAAGTATTCACAGGAGTAAAAAAAAAGAGCCTAAATTTCAAAAGAATGTCGCACATGTTCTCATGGCATATAATCTCAAAATACAAGAAAAAGTAATTAGTACACATGCTCAAGCCTTAAACCCAAAAAGCAAAGTAGGTCAAATAGCATAGATACGCAAGTTCTTTCAATTTATACTTGTTAATTTTAAAAGAAAATAATTTTTTTGGATTTTGTTTTCTTTTCTGACTCTAATTCTTCAAGAAAAGTATCCATCATCGAAAAGAGTCTTAATGTTTTTGCCCGGAAAATTCTACCAAAAAACAATTGGAATTATTAACTAATTAACATAAGCTAAAACTACCACTAAAGTAGGGCAAAAAATCACTCAGATAATATCTCTCCCACACTTAAAAGTGTCCATTGCCTTTAATGCATACCATAAATAATAAGAGGGTAAAAGAGACTTTTTATTAGGCCAAAGGCAGAAGCATTAGCGGCTCACGGGATACTCAGACTTCTTCTAAGTCTGGTCATTGCAGCGGGCACCTCACAATTAGTTTCAACCGCCTAACTCGCTTTTACACATTTTCAATGGCTTTACTTTTTATGCTCGTACTCTTACAAAATAAAAAATAACACACAAAAATAAATATACAAAAAAAAATAGTATAGTGGGTTGCCTTCTAACAAGTACTTAATTTATCATTGCGGCACAACGTTAACTAACTTTTTGCCTCTACCTCGAACTTATGAATTGAACGCTCAATTTTGCTTTAAGCTTTCGAATATGCTCCAGGGGTGGTGGTACAAATCTGATTGGGCCAAGTAACCAATATCAGATTCTATACTTCTTGGATTTCAGCTGAGGCATGTAACTCTGTCCTTTTAGCATGACAAATTCAAATATGTTGCACTTTAATAGTCATCCCTTGACTCCTTAATTGGCTCAAATGGCGCGATTTTCATGTCCTCATCCAAATACAATATCGAAAAATAATTAGAGTGATGTACAATATACTTAAACTCTAAAATTGTATTACTTACATCCTCATATATACACATACTAAAATCATAAAACATAATATTATCTACTTCTTTACATGACTCTAATGTAGTCTTCACAATATTGTCATCATTAGGAAAAATATGGTTAAATGATTGGCTTAGGAGTGGATGCACGTTAGTCGAAGTGGTGTCATCCGACACCGCTTCTCCGACTTTTTCTTACTAAATAGACATATAAACAGTGTAGCAAAACAAATATGTAAATTAAATGAAAATATTTGACAAATAAGCTTACCTGGCCTGTTGGGCAGCCTGTCCATTTTCACGTGAAGGGTGGAGGATCGAAACTGACTCAGATATTTTAAACATTTTTGTAGTATCTTTAGTTGTAAATTATATATTCTAAGGATTGAGCTCTATCCTCTAAGCTAAAACTATTAATTAAAGTGATAAAAAAAATATAACATGTAATAATTTTAGGACAACTTAAATGGATTTAGTACTATAATTTTGAAAAACAAATTACTCTTCTTTTGTTATTATGTACAACTTTTTACATTACCATATTTTGAAAAGAATACCGGATTTTTGATGGTACTCTTCTTAACTTTTTATCTTTTATGTCATTTTTGTAACGACCCAACTTGTCGTTTTTGTAACGACCCAACCGGATTTGTGATGGTACTCTTCTCAACTTTTTATCTTTTATGTCGTTTTTGTAATGACCCAACCTGTCGCTTTGACCATTTGCATTCCGTTCAGCTGTTTGAAGTCTTGAGTAGCTTCATATGATGTATTATGACTTGTGTGAATCATGGTTTTGGTTTCCAGGTGATTCGGGATTGATTTGGAAGAATGATTCTCAACTTGAAATCTTTAAGTTGGAAAGTTGACCAAATTTAACTTTTGTGTATTTGACCTCGGATCGGAGTTTTAATAATTACGTTAGGTCCGAATAATGATTTTGGACTTGGGCGTATGCCTAGATTTGTATTTGAATATTTATAGAAGGTTTCGACACTATTTGGCGAAAGTTAGAAATTTGAAGGTTTGCAATG
Source organism: Nicotiana sylvestris (assembly GCF_000393655.2). Lineage (NCBI taxonomy): Eukaryota > Viridiplantae > Streptophyta > Magnoliopsida > Solanales > Solanaceae > Nicotiana > Nicotiana sylvestris. Next base: position 61,120,970 of record NC_091057.1, on the reverse strand, counting down.
TTCATATGTTTGGCCTTGTCTTCATGAGAGGCTCCATCATGACCGGGTTCGGGTTAGGGTCGTGACAAGTTGGTATCAGAGCCTAGGTTACATAGGTCTCACGAGTCATGAGCAAGTTTAGTAGAGTCTCGCGGATCGGTACAAATACGTCTGTATTTATCCTCGAAAGGCTGCAGAATCTTTAGGAAAATCTTCATAATCTTGGAATTCTTGTCGTGCAAACTTGTTGATCCGAGTACTAAACTTCTGTTATTCCATTCTCTTATAGATGGTGAGGCACACGCTACCGGTCAGGGCGGTGCCACCAGCTGTGGCTACCAGAGGCCGATGACGCAGTTGTGGTCGTGGTAGAGGTAGAGCAGCTAGGGTAGCACATGTAGATCCACCAGCTGCCCCAGTTCAGGATCAGATACCAGTTATGGATGCTCTAGCAGCACTAGTTGTGCCCATTGTGATTCCGGGTCTTTAGGAGGCCTTGACTCAAATCTTATCAGTTTGCACTGGCTTGGCTCAGTCGGTTTCATCCACTACAGCCGTAGCTACTTCTCAGTCCGGGGGACACAATCAGACTCCCGCCGCTCACACACCTGAGCAGGTCGTATAGGGACTCCAGATGCCGGGGCACATCCAGCCCAGCCGGTTGCAGCTACTCAAGACTATGTAATTCTTGCCATGCCGGAGGATGAGCAGTGTAGATTGGAGAGATTTGGTAGACTTCAGCCTCCGACCTTCAGCGGTGCAGAGGGAGAGGATGCTCAAGGCTTTTTGGACAAGTTTCAGAGGATGCTTCGTATAGCGGGTATTCTGGAGACCAGTGGGGTCGCTTTTACCACCTATTAGTTTTCAGGAGCTGCTTTCACTTGGTGGGAGGATTTTAAGAGGCGTAGGCCTGTTATGCAACACCCTTTTCCTGGCAGCAGTTCTCCGTTCTCTTTCTGGAGAAGTATGGGCCACAATCTCGTAGAGAGGAGCTGCGTAGGCAGTTTGAGTGGTTGCGTTAGGGGGAGATGACCGTGTCGCAGTATGAGTTGAGGTTCTCTGAGTTGGCTCGTCATGCCATCTGGTTGGTCCTGACAGATAGGGAAAGGATTGGGAGGTTTGTTGATGGCCTCACTTATTAGTTTCGCATTCTTATGACCAGGGAGAGGGTGACTGGTGCTACTTTCGAGGAGGTTATAGATATCGCCCGTGAGATTAAGTCTGTTCGTTGCTAGGAGCGAGAGGAGAGGGGGGCCAAGAGGCCTCGAGGATCTGGTAGCTATAGTGGTGCTCCTTCGAGGGGTCAATTTCAGCACGGCAAAGGCTGTCCATTCAGGTCTGCTCAGCCAGCTCGCCCAGGTTATCGTGGGGCATCGTCGGTTCATGGTTCTCACAGTGTTTATCAAGGCCAGTCATCACTTAGTGCCCTTCCAAGTCAGAGTTCGACCCGTGCTCTATCAATTCAAGGCTCTTCTATGCCGAGTGCATCTGATGGTCACTCCAGTGTGAGGGGTTCCCTTCAGTCCCTTTCTCCAGCACCTGGGAGTTGCTTTGAGTGTGGTGAGATGGGTCACATGTGGAGGCATTGTCCTCGTCATTTTGCTAGTTCATCCCAACAGAGGGGTCAGTCATCGACTTCAATGCCAGTTGCTTCATCACCACTCGCCCCGCCAGCTGGGGGAGGAGGTCAGTCAACTAGGGGTCGCTTCAGAGGGGGAGGTCGATCAGGGGGTGGTTAGGCCCGTTTCTATGCACTTCCAGGCAGACCCGATGCTATTGCATCAGACGCTGTTATTACAGGTATTGTTTCAGTCTGCCATAGAGATGCCTCTATATTATTTGATCCTAGTTCCACCTTTTCTTATGTGTCATCATACTTTGCTCGTTATTTAGGTATGCCCTATGAGTTTCTTGCTTTACCTGTTCATGTATCTACCCTGGTGGGCGATACTATTTTTGTAGACCATGTGTACCGGTCGTGTGTGGTGGCTATTGGGGTCTGGAGACCTGAGTGGATCTATTATTATTGAGCATAGTGGTTTTTGATGTCATTTTGAGTATGGATTGGTTATCTCCGTGTCGTGCTATTCTGGACAGTCATGCTAAGACAGTCATATTGGCTATGCTGGGTGTGCCACGGATCGAGTGGCGAGGTGTGACTGATTATGTTCCTAGTAGAGTGTTCTCTTTCTTGAAGGCCCAGCGTATGGTTAGGAAGGGTTATCTTTCTTATCTAGCCTTTATGAGGGATGTCAGAGCTGAGACTCCCAGTATTGATTCCGTTCCAGTTGTGAGGGATTTTCCTGATGTGTTTCCTACAGACCTGTCGGGCATGCCACCGGACAGAGATATTGATTTTGGTATTGACCTGGTGCCGGGCACTTAGTCCATTTCTATTCCACCATATCGTATGACACCAGTGAAGTTGAAGGAGTTAAAAGACCAGCTTCAGGAACTCCTTGATAAGGGGTTCATTCGGCCTAGTGTGTCACCTTGGGGTGCATCGGTTCTGTTTGTGAAGAAGAAGGATGGCACAATGAAGATGTGCATTGATTATAGGCAATTGAACAAGGTAACAATTAAAAAACAAGTATCCTTTGCCTCGCATTGATGATTTATTCGACCAGCTTGCCACGGATCGAGTGGCGAGATGTGACTGATTATGTTCCTAGTAGAGTGATCTCTTTCTTGAAGGCCCAGCGTATGGTTAGGAAGGGTTATCTTTCTTATCTAGCCTTTATGAGGGATGTCGGAGCTGAGACTCCCAGTATTGATTCCGTTCCAGTTGTGAGGGATTTTCCTGATGTGTTTCCTACAGACCTGTCGGGCATGCCACCGGACCGAGATATTGATTTTGGTATTGACCTGGTGCCGGGCACTCAGTCCATTTCTATTCCGCCGTATCGTATGGCACCAGTGAAGTTGAAGGAGTTAAAAGAGCAGCTTCAGGAACTCCTTGATAAGGGGTTCATTCGGCCTAGTGTGTCACCTTGGGGTGCATCGGTCCTATTTGTGAAGAAGAAGGATGGCACAATGAAGATGTGCATTGATTATAGGCAATTGAACAAGGTAACAATTAAAAACAAGTATCCTTTACCTCGCATTGATGATTTATTCAACCAGCTTCAGGGAGCGAGAGTGTTCTCCAAGATTGATCTCCATTCAGGTTATCACCAGTTGATGATCAGGGACTCAGTTATTCTTAAGACAGCTTTCAGGACTAGATATGGTCATTATGAGTTCTTGGTGATATCTTTTGCGCTGACCAATGCCCCAACAGTGTTCATGCATTTTATGAACAATATGTTCTAGCCTTATCTTGATTCGTTTTTCATAGTCTTCATTGATGATATTCTGGTGTATTCACGTAGTCAGGAGGAGCACGCGAATCATTTGAGAGTTGTGTTGCAGAGATTGAGGGAGGAAAAGCTTTATGAAAATATCTCCAAGTGTGAGTTTTGGCTCACTTCAGTGGCTTTCTCGGGGCACGTGGTGTCCAGCGAGGGTATTCAAGTTGATCCGAAGAATATAGAGGCGGTTTAGAGTTGGCCCAGACCGTCCTCAGCCATAGAGATTCGTAGTTTTGTTGGTTTGGTAGGTTATTATTGCCATTTTTTCCGGGATTCTCATCTGTCGCTTCGCCCTTGACCAAGTTGACTTAGAAGGATGCTTCATTTGTATGGTCAGACGGGTGTGAGAAGAGCTTTCAGAAGCTCAAGACAGCTTTGACCACAACTCCAGTGCTGGTTTTGCCATCAGCTTCAGGTTCATATACTATGTATTGTGATGCTTCGAGAGTTGGCATTGGTTGTGTTTTGATGTAGGAGGGTAGAGTTATTGCTTATGCTTCTCGTCAATTGAAGCCCTATGAGAAGAACTACCCCGTTCATGATGAGGTAGCGAAGATAGTTGGAGTTGCTTAAGGATTATGATATCACTATATTGTATCATCCGGGAAAGGCCAATGTGGTGGCCGATGCTTTGAGCCGAAAGGGAGTGAGTGTGGGGAGTTTGGCATATATTCCAGTTTGGGAGAGAACTCTTGCAGTTGATGTTCAGGCCTTGGCCAATCGGTTTGTGAGGTAAGATATCTGGGGCCCAGCCGGGTATTGGCTTGTGTGGTTTCTCGGTCTTCCTTATATGATCGCATCAGAGAGCGCTAGTATGATGATCCGAATTTGCTTGTCCTTAAGGACAGAGTTCAGCATGATGATGCTAGAGATGTGACCATTGGTAATGATGGGGTGTTGAGGATGCAGGGCCGGATTTTTGTTCCCAATGTGGATGGGCTTCGGAAGTTGATTCTGGAGGAGGCCCATAGCTCGCGGCATTCCATTCATCTAGGTGCCACGAAGATATATCAGGATTTGAGGCAGCACTATTGGTGGAGAAGGATGAAGAAATACATTGTGTGATTTATAGCTCGTTGTCTCAATTGTCAGTAGGTGAAATATGAGCATCAGAGATTGGGTGGTTTGCTTCAGCAGATGTATATTCTAGAGTAGAAGTGGGAGAGGATCACTATGGAATTTGTTGTTGGACTTCCACGGACTTTGAGAAAGTTCGATGCTATTTGGGTGATTGTAGATCGGTTGACCAAGTCCGCGCACTTCATTCCTGTGTGTACTACTTATTCTTCAGAGCGGTTGGCGGAGATCTATATCCGGGAGATTGTTCGTTTGCACGGTGTCCCAGTTTCCATCATTTCAGATAGGGGCTCTCAATTTACATCGCAGTTTTGGATGTCTGTGCAGCGAGAGTTGGGTACTCAGGTTGAGTTGAGCACAGTTTTTTATCCTCAAACGGACGGGCAGTCCGAGCGTACTATTCAGATATAGGAGGACATGTTGCGTTCTTGTGTCATGGATTTCGGAGGGTCATGATATCAGTTTCTACCGCTTTCAGAGTTTGCTTATAACAATAGCTACCAGTCAAGTATTCAGATGGCTCCATTCGAGGCTTTGTATGGGAGGTAGTGTAGATCTCCAGTTGGTTGGTTGGAGCCCGGTGAGACTAGGCTATTGGGGACTCATTTGGTGCAGGATGCTTTGGAGAAGGTGAAGATGATTAAGGAGAGGCTTCGTACAGCGCAGTCACTTTAAAAGAGTTATGCTAACAGGAAGGTTCGAGATGTGTCCTATATGGTTGGCGAGAAGGTTCTGTTGAAGGTTTCGCCCATGAAGGGTGTTATGTGATTTGGAAAGAAAGGTAAATTGAGTCCGCGGTTCATTGGGCCTTTTGAGGTGCTTCGGAGGATTAGGGAGGTGGCTTATGAGCTTGCTTTGCCACCCAGCTTGTCGACTGTGCATCCAGTATTTCATGTTTCTATGCTCTGGAAGTATATTGGGGATCCATCTCATGTTATGGATTTCAACACGGTTTAGTTGGATGATAATTTGACCTACGATGTGGAGCCAATATCTATTTTGGGTCGTCAAGTTCGAAAGTTGAGGTCAAAGGATATAGCTTCAGTGAAAGTGCAGTGGAGAGGTCGGCCCGTGGAGGAGGCTACCTGGGAGACCGAGCGGGAGATGTGGAGCAGATATCCTCACTTGTTTGAGGCTTCAAGTATGTTTCTTGACTTGTTTGAGGACGAACATTTGTTTAAGTTGGGGAGGATGAGACGACCCAGCCAGTCGTCTCATGAGTTACCGCTCTGTTTCCCCCATTTCTACTTTTTTATGCTTTGTTTATCCATGTTATGTGGTATCGGTTCGGTCGGATCGAATATGGAATGATTTTGGGTAAGGCTTGAGACACTTAGTCTCTTTTGAGGAAGCTTAAGTTAGAAAAGTCAATCGGATGTTGACTTGTTGACCTATGTTTAGAAGTCTTGGATGTGAGTTCCGATAGTTCAGTTAGCTTCGGGAGGTGATTTGTGACTTAGGAGCATGATCAGAATGAGTTTCGTTGGTTCGGAGTAGATTTAAGCTTGAATTGGCGAAGTTGATATTTTGGTGATTTTTGGTTGGTAGTCGAGATTTTGATATAGGGGTCGGAATGGAATTCCAAAAGTTGCAGTAGTTTTGTTATGTCATTTGGTATGTGTGTGCAAAATTTGAGGTCATTCGGACGTGGTTTGGTTGGGTTTTTGAACAAAAGCGGAATTCGGAAGATTTTAGGAAGTTAGGCTTGAATACGAAGTGTTTTGGTTGATTTGATGTTATTTGAGGTGTTTTGAAGATTGGAACAAGTTTGGATAAGGTATTGGGATATGTTTGTGCCATTGGTTGAGGTCCCGGGGGCCTCGAGTGAGTTTTAGGTGGTTAACCGGATCATTTTGAAGTTAAGAAAGTTGCAGGTATTTACTCTTCGCGTTCGCGAGTGGACCCTCACCTTCGAAAAGAGTCAGCTGAGGAAGGTAGAAATTTAGCCTTCGCGTTCGCGAGGCAGGTTACGCATTCGCGAAGGGCTACGGGATTGTGCATCACGTTCGCGGGCGTGTAGTCGTGTTCGCATAGAAGGAATTGAGAGGTTGAGCTTCAGCGGAATTAACCCATCGCGTTTGCGATGGATGGAACACATTCGCGAAGGTTCGTCTGGGTAAAGCATCGCGTTCGCGAGGGTCTTATCGCGTTCGCGTAAGAGGATTTTGGTCAAAGTTATTTTTTTGTTTCGCGAGTGCGAGGCTTTGCCTGCATTCGCGAAGAAGGATTTTCAGGCCTGGGCAGAAGTTTAAAAGGTCGTCTTGTCTGCAAATGTGGGGTTTATTTCCTCTATAATTGGTTGTTTTTGGAGCTTTTTGAAGGAGATTGAAGAGGGATTCAAGGGGAATCACTTGGAGGTAAGATTCTTGGACTTAAAACTCGATTATTATGTGAACTCCACCTAGAAAATCATGGAAATTAAGCCAAAAATTGAAGAACTAGGGCTTGGAAATTTAGACCTTTAATTGAGGATTAGAATGACCATTTGGGGTCGGATTTGAGAACTTTTGAATGTATGAACTCATGGGAAGATAAGGAATCTATTCATGCAAAAATTATTTAATTCCGAGACGTGGGCCCGTGGGTCGAATTTTGGTAATATCGGGATTTGTGTAGTATTTTCGCTTGGGCTTCGTTCCCTTAGCCTATTTTAATGTCCTCGTTATGATTTTGGATAGATTCGATGCGGGTGGAGACCGATTCAAGGGGAAAAGGCGTCGCGAGTTAGAGATTTGACCGGTTCGAGGTGAGTAATGATTGTAAATGATGTTCTGAGGGTTTGAAACCCCGGATTTGCACATTGTAGTGCTATATTGAGGTGAGGCACACGCTCGATGACAAGTGTGGGGTCGTGAACTATTGGGGATTGTGACTTGGTCCATCCCGACTGATGATTTTACCGCGTATTTGACTGAAATCTATTTGCTATCATCATTATTTGGGCTGAATGCCATATTTGGGCCTTGTGCCAACTATTTGAACCCTTCGGGGATTCTTACTGGTATTTCCTCACTATTTTGACTTTATACTTGAACTCAGTCATGTTATATTTCACTATTTTCATTCTCAGCCATGTTTACTAAGTTTTAATACTTAAATGATATTTTAAATGATATTTTGGGCTGAGAAACACTGTTTTACTATAGCCCGAGTGGCTTGTGAGGATTTTTGACCGAGTAAGGCTAATGGCCTATGTTGTGAGGAAACACTGATATTTATTTGAGGCCTATGGCCTAGTGATGATGCCACGAGGTGGCTTGATATTGCGCTTGGGCCGTAAGGGGCTCCTCTAGGAGTCTGTACACCCCTAGTGAGCGCGGATACCCATTGTGATGTGAGATTGAGTACGAGAGGCTAGTATTGTTCTATGTGATTTGCCCGAGGGGCTGGTACTGTTATGAGATAGTGCCAGAGGGGCGGATTTGTTGATACTGCGCCCGAGGGGCAAGCCTTTATGTGTTTATTTTTCATATTTGACTATGTGTTATTGAAGCCAGCCTCTTTGTAGGAAAACTTTCGCATCTATGATTTAGTTTGCTTTCTTGGAGACTCTTACTTTGTTCCTTATACTGTGGTATCAAAGCCAGCCCATTCTTTCGGAGGAAGGAACAATTTACTAAATATGTCTGAGTCATTTCCGTCATCTTCTCCCCTTGCAAAAATAAATATGTCTCCTACTCTACATAAAACCTTGTCCAAAAAATATGATTACCTCTATGAAGTAGATATCTTGCTCGATGAACAAAAAGTATCCTCTACTGAACTACACCTCATAAACCCCTACTCAGTTTTCGCCAAAAAATCATTTGCACCCTGGACCCAAATTCGTTCCTTAGTCCAACACATATCAAAAGTAGTCAAAGAATATGTTGCTGCCTCAAAACTTGACCAGCATCCTACTCCTGCCACTCGAGAGGAACAATTTATCACTCTTCAAATCCCAGATGATTTTCCCAGACAATAGAGAGATCATGGTTTTACCCATATCCATTTTGGTACTATCCGAATTGCTTTAACATATCAAGGAAGAAAAGGTCAACCTGTTGTAGCTCGACTTTCTCTACTAGATACAAGATACTTGGAGTAACAACATGCAAATTTGGGTACTGTAGAAGTTACCCTGAATGCTGGGACTGTCTTCATAACTATCTTTCCAAATTTCAACATGTCCCTTTATGATCCGTACTTAACCGAAGCTCTAAAAATCCAAGTCCAAATCCAAGGAGCCCCTCAAGCCAAAGATTCCATCCAAGCCACTCTTCATCACCAAATGGCGTGGCGAGTCTAAAATCATGCCATGGATCTTTGCCTTCCCGGAGGAGAAAATGCTTTACTCCTAAATATTGATGCTACCAAAGGAAACATCATATGCACCCAAATATCCTGACAAATTTCCAGAGATGAACTTGTCAAAATTCTTCCTGATTCCTGGATCACAAATTATGAAAAGTTAAGAGAACCGGAGGAATCTCTACAATCCGGTGAACCAAGTTTTACCAAAAGAAATGACAAAACCGTTTGCATAAGCTTTGACCATTCCCATCTCAAAAAATCCAATAAAACCATCTTCTCTTCCCAACTGATTTAACCCAAAGATACAAATGACACATACCCTAAACCTGATGGAAAGTTCTTTTGGAATATACAAAGCATCATGGAAGAACATGATTGGTGTCAAAATTTTGACAAAGAAGGAAAAAGGGCTTGGTGTTCAAATGCCCCTTTACGGGACACTGCCCTTGGGATCTTGATTGCGACTGTCAAGACTGTTTGGAAGATCTAATTGGAGAATATGATGAACACCACCAGCGTCATTGGGAAAGGTTCAGCCTCAACAAAACCAAACCAAAATCTAAGAAAAAGGGAAAAACCACTGAAAAACAATTTCGAGCCAAATATGAAAATAATGATCCTTCAATTGGCTCATTAAGCCGTCCAGGTAAATATGAATTTCTTTTCAGTTACAAACCCCAGGAATGGCCAAAATTACCATAAAAATTCACTCCAAGCTGGGAGGATAGTAAAATCACACCCAAACCCAAATCACCATCAGCTCATACTCCAGAATCCAAAAAGCCACCTGAACCTGAAACTTTACCAATTCAAAACACCATAAATCCCATACAAGCACAGATTTTCATGCTAAGTCCTTCAAGCTCCAGTCATACCCTAGATTTTCCTTCACTCCAAATTAAAGAAAAACATAGTGCTACCTACTGGAGAAAACTCCATCTGCCAAAACAAGGTGCTGAACAACATTGGCAACACCATAAAGAACGTGGCCCATATACAAAATAATATGATGAGCAAAGTGGAAACAATTGAGAAAAAGATTGAGCAGACATCGTCTCACCATGCCAGACTAATCAAAGCCTTGGAACTAAGATTGGCAAATTTACAATATGAGATTTGTCCGCCAGGAACTTCACTTTTCCAGTTCTTCCAACAACAACAAAAGGAGACGATTTCCATCAAAGAGCAAATTCAACTTCTGAGAAATGACCACTTTGAGCCACAAAAAATCCTAGTTTTCCCCTCAAAACCTACCTTCTTCCTTATATCTCCACAAGTATATTCCCCACCTAAACTAGACTACACCTTTTTTACTTTTCCATCTACTTCACAAAATCCAATCTCTTTCACCCAACCCTTAAAAGAAGAACATGATTTTTATTTTGCAAAAATAGTTTGGGAAAAGAAAGATGCCCTTGCAGCACAGAAACAAACCAAGAAAAGGCAACACCAAGGAGAAAGTACAAAAGGGTCCAACCCCAAAAATCTGATGATTTCTGACCAGAAGGCTCCAGACCTCTATGTTTCCTAGCCAAAATACATATCAGAAGAAGGTACTCCATGGTCAGAATCTCTGAATTCATCAGACGATGAAACAGTGGAAGATAGCTCTAAATCAAGTAATGAATCCACAACGAACTCTTCCGAAGACGACAATCCCCCAATATTGGTAAACCAGCCAAGAGACCCAGAAGTATCTGAAGTAGATGAGGAACAAGAAGGCATGACAGATGAGCCAATCCCAGAAAAAAAGATATGAGCCTGTGGCGTCAAAACCCGTTGGAAATGGTTTCTACACTTTCACCGTAGATGATGTTAAGGTTTCAAGATGGCCTCAAAGGATCCAAGACTTCTATACTTGGATGGTGACCAAAAATTTGGTGGAACGAGAAAAGTATATCATCCTATCAGAACTCACTTCATGGTTCTCAGGAATCCTCAGAGATTGGTGGAACTCACTTGGAATTCAGGACAAAAATAATTTTCTTACTTCCCAAGATTTTGCCTAAAACATCAGAATCCTACATGAAGTTTTCTGCGGAGATACTGGCCAAAGACAGGAGAAAATGCGAAGACAACTCTTCGAGATGAAGTGTGTGCCATTCGACAGAAATGACGTTGACAGGCATTTTCAAAAAATGGCGAAAATATACTTTGAAATCGGCAGAGACATCAATCTGAAGCAAGCCTTTGTCTCTTCCCTTCCAAAGTTGTTGGCAAGCCGAACCATGACCATCATTGAAGAAAGGTTTCAGTCCATAACAATCCCACAAATTGGTTACATCAGGCAAGCTATTTTCGTCGCATTGGATGACATTTGTATAAAGCGCTCATCCCTAAACCAAATTATCCAACATAATCCAGTGCTTGACAAAGCATGCTGCAAATCTGATCTAATCACCGGATCAGGATGTTCCTGCCACACCTCCAGACGAAGGAGACAATTTAGAAGGTTCAGTTGGCCAAGAATTCTAGACGGGAAATCAAGGTCCAAGAGACGCACAAAATATTTCAGACGGAGAAGGCCAAGAAATTTTCACAAGAAGAACAGATGCTTTATTTGCCATATGATTGGACATTTTGCAAAAAATTGTCCCCAATCAAGAAGATCTGTCAAACTCCTTGAAGAGATTGAAGATTACACTGGCATATATCTTGGAAAAGGGGAGGACCTTGAATCCATATTCTCTATGGATGATGAACCTAATGAAGAAACTTTATTCTCTGTTGATATCAATGAAGATCAAGGCAATGATCAATACCAAATTTCAGAACTAGTGATCGAAGCCCGAGAGGAGATCAACGCTCTCGCAGTCGTTCCTCAAGTAGAACTCAAAGTCTATTCATCCAAATGGAAAAAACCAACTCGAATTATTTCTTTCATTGACACCGGAGCTACTTCTTCACTCATAAATCCTGTTTGTCTCCGTGAAGATCAATGGGTGCTGCATTTTAAGGATTTCAACACTGCATCAAATGCAATCTTGACCACAACTGTCGTTATAAAGCACCCAGTCACAATTGAGTTCTTTCCAAGATTGAAGTATATAACAAAGCTTCTAGGATCTGATGTACCAGGAAAGGATCTAATTATTGAGTTCGACATTTACAACCAACTTAGAGATCAACTCTAGATCAAGGCTAACGGGATAGCTTTTAAAAAGCAATTCAGACATTATTCTGAGATTCCGAGGCTATTCCAAATCACCGAAGACGAACAAATCAAAGAGATTGAGCAAAATCTCATTGAACATTCATGTGTTGAATCCCACAAGAATTTCATGAAGAAAAGGAAGCACCCGTTATGGAAAAACGAAGAGTGTTTTTATCAAGATTCCTTTCAAGAAGAATGAAAATATCAATCCAACAAAAGCCAGCCATTCAGGGATGAATCCATCTTCAGCTTGTAAAGAAAGAATGTGAAGAACTTTTGAAATTTGATCTGATAGAGCCATCAGATTCACAATGGGCATGCGAAGCATTTTATGTCAACAAAAGAGCTGAACAAACAAGAGGAAAACTCAGGTTAGTCATCAACTACCAGCCACTTAACCATTTCCTCCAAGATGATAAGTTTCCTATCCCAAATAAACTCACCCTTTTCTTCCACTTAGCCAAGGCCAAATATTTTTCTAAGTTTGTTTTAAAATCCGAATTTTGGCAGTTGGGAATCCACCCTTAAGAGCGACCCAAAATAGGATTTTGCATCCCCTATCATCACTTCCAATGGAAAGTCATGCCCTTCGAGTTGAAAACTGCACCCTCCTTGTTCCAAAAAGCCATGATAAAAATATTCCAATCCATCCTCCATACCTCTTTAGTTTATATAGATGACATCCTGTTATTTAGTGATACATTGGAGGAACATATCAACTTGCTTCGTCAATTTGAGGCATTGGTAACACAGTACGGGATCATGCTTTCTGCAAAAAAAGATGGTTCTTGCTCAAAAGGAGATCGATTTTCTTGGAATGCATTTTGTCCAAGGTGAACACAGTCCAGGACCACATATATGTCAGGAATTACTCAAATTTACAAATACCAACTTCACAACAAAGCAGATCCAACAGTTCTTGGGGATAATAAATTATGTAAGAGATTTCATCCCAAATATCTCTACATACATTTCACCGCTCACAGAAATGCTCAAGAAAAATGCTCCATCATGGGGAGAGAAATAGGATGAAGTAGTCAAAAAAATAAAAGAGATATCTAAAAATGTCAAGTCTCTCTACATCCTTTCAGATGGAAAGAAGATATTGCAAACTGATGCCAGCAATGAATATTGGAGTGCTGTTCTGTTTGAAGAAAAAGATGGACAGAGGAAAATATGCGGATATGCCAGAGGAAAGTTCAAAGATGCCGAGCAATATTATCACTCCACTTTCAAGGAAATTCTTGTAGTAAAGAATGGAATCAAACAATTTAATTTCTTCCTTATCCATACAGAATTTCTAATAGAGATGGTTATGAAGGTCTTCACAAAGATGATTCAGCTAAATGCAAAAATTATTCCCAATCCTCAGTTCTCAGGTGGGCTCAATGGTTCTCTCCATACAAGTTTCAAGTTAAGCACCTGAAAGGAAAAGATAATATTCTCACAGATTTTCTGTCTAGACCGGAAGAATTCTCAAAAAGATTTTCCCCAGCAAAACTGAAGTCAAAGCAAAAGCTAATTAACCACATCTTCATGCTTTCAAGTATACCAGGAACAAGTTCATCAAAGCCAACAAACCATCCACCGGAGTTGTTCAACCTCATGGATCCCTTTGATCCGTCAATTATTATGGAAAGAAGAACGAATTATGAGCTCCAAGTTTTCCGGCAACATGAGGATCCATTCTCAAGCCATATGGGGTCAATCCAGAATATCCGTTCTGCCATATATTGATAGCTCAAGCTAAGGATTTTCCACAAGAATTATTATGGTTTTTCTGGTACCTATGCCATCAGTATTATATTTTCATGGAATTCAAATGAAACGTCTTCAAGGATCTTGATAACATTGCACCAGCTCTTAAAGTATTTTTACTATGGTTCAAATTTAGAAGATATTGGATGAAATGTTTCAGCGATTCCTATGCAGCAAAGATATTCATGTTCCATAAGCCAGTGAAGATCATTAATGGAAAAGTCCAGACACAAGCAGAGGCATCATTTTGGTGGAAATTTCCCATGTCCATTTTATCAATGGAGGAAGAATATAGCGAAGCACAAAGAATCCTTTTCCGGCAAAATAGGTGCATCCCGAGAGAGATATAGCCAAAAGATTGGGCGAGCTGGAATTATACCAACACTCATCCTCAGTGGAAAAGAGTCCGGGAAGCAGCAAAAGAATATCAAACCCCATACGAAGTCATCCGAGAAAAGTTCACTCATGACATTTTCATATTAAAGTTGCGAATTACATCTCTCAATCCAAAGGAGAAAGAACACAACGGGGAAGGACCGTCAAGTTCCAGGCATTACTACAACAGGTCTTTGAAAAGATGCCTAGAAGACAACCGTAGAATCAATGAAGGATAATTATATAAATCCCTGCTAATCCCACCATAATCCTGCATTACCTACCAAAAAACCCACAAAAATATCCTACCCATGCCAAGACAAATTCCCACATCTTTCCATACTATCCGGGCCCCACTTCCACTTATTTTCACATGCTTCCACATGCCTTCACATGCTTCGTCACATGCAACACCATACTTTAACATGGCTTCACATGATCCCTCATACTTTCACATGCTACACCATGTATATTTCACCCCTTTCAAATGTTTTCAGGTGTTTTTTAGTAGTTTTGCCTAAAGTCCTTCACATACCAAGAAGGACCCGCTTGTAGATAGGTTTGCCATGTAAGATAGGTTTGTTTTATCATGAAAGTTTGTCTAACCTTTATAAATCTTTTGCGATATATTACATATGAGTGCTTTCTAAATTTTCCTCTTGTTCTTTCTTTCGAATGGATGGAAAGGCCGGTCCATGTATGAAAATAGAGTAAGAATACTCTTTGAAAGTTAGCTTATTATAGTCTGAAAGTTTTCTAAGTTATAAACAACTAACATTGGTTATAGTACAAAAGTTTTCTGAGTTATGTAGCTTGGCAAACCATCCCTTTATGGGTTGTTGAAGTCAGACCCTTTGTAGGAAAACTTTTTCGACTATAAACAAATTAACTGTTTGTGTAGCTTGGCAAGCTGTCCCTTATGGGTTGTTGAAGCCAGCCCCTTTGTAGGGAAACTTTCGTACCTATGATTTTGTTTGCTTTTATAGAGTCTCTTGCTCTATTCCTTATACTGTTTGGTAACCTTTGTAAATCTATTATGATATATTACATATGAGTGCTTTCTAAATTTCCCTCTTCTTCTTTCTTTCGAATGGATGGAAAGGCCGGTTCATGTATGAAAATAGAGTAAGAATACTCTTTGAAAGTTAGCTTATTGTAGTACGAAAGTTTTCTGAGTTATAAACAACTAACATTTAGTACAAAAGTTTTCTGAGTTGTGTAGCTTGGCAAACCGTCCCTTTATGGGTTGTTGAAGCCAGCCCCTTTGTAGGAAAACTTTTGCGACTATAAATAAATTAACTGTTTGTGTAGCTTGGCAAGCCGTCCCTTATAGGTTATTGAAGCAAGCCCCTTTGTAGGAAAACTTTCGCATCTATGATTTAGTTTGCTTTCTTAGAGTCTCTTGCTCTGTTCCTTATACTGTGGTATTAGAGCCAGCCCATCCTTTCGGAGGGCGGAACAGTTTACTCAATATGTCTGAGTCATTCCATCATCCTCTTCCCTTGCAAAAAAGAATACGTCTCCTACTCTATATAAAACCTTGTCCAAAAAATATGATTACCTATATGAAGTAGATATCCTGCCCGATGAACAAAAAGTATCCTCCACTGAACTACCCCTCATAAACCCCTACTCAGCTTTCGCCAAAAAATCATTTGCACCCTAGACCCAAATTCGTTCCTTAGTCCAACACAGACCAAAAGGAGTCAAAGAATATGTTGTTGCCTCAAAACTTGACCAGCATCCTATACTTGCCACTCGAGAGGAACAATTTATCACTCTTCAAATCCCAGATGATTTTCCCAGACAATGGAGAGATCGTGGTTTAACCCATATGCATTTTGGTGCTATCCGAATCGCTTTAACATATCACGGAAGAAAAGGTCAACCTGTTGTAGCTCGACTTTCTCTTCTTGATACAAGATACTTGGAGTACCAACATACAAATTTGGGTACTGCAGAAGTTACCCTGAATGTTGGGACTGTCTTCATAACTATCTTTCCAAATTTTAACATGTCCCTTTATGATCCATACTTAACCGAAGCTCTAAAAATCCTAGTCCAAATCCAAGGAGCCCCTCAAGCCAAAGATTTCATCCAAGCCACTCTTCATCACCAAATGGCATGGCGAGTCCAAAATCATGCCATGGATCTTTGCCTTCCCTGAGGAGAAAATGCTTTACTTCTAAATATTGATGCTACCAAAGGAAACACCATGTGCACCCAAATACCCAGACAAATTTCCAGAGATGAACTTGTCAAAATTTTTCCTAATTCCTGGATCACAAATTATGAAAAGTTAAGAGAACCGGAGGAATCTCTACAATCTGGTGAACCAACTTTTACCAAAAGAAATGACAAAACCGTTTGCATAAGCTTTGACCATTCCCATCTCAAAAAACCCAATAAAACCATCTTCTCTTGCCAAATGATTCAACCCAAAGACACAACAGATACATACCCTGAACCTGATGGAGAGTTCTTTTGGAATATACAAAGCATCATGGAAGAACATGACTTTTGTCAAAATTTGGACAAAGAAGGAAAAAGGACTTGGTGGATCAAATGCCCCTTTACGGGACACTGCCCTTGGGATCTTGATTGCGACTGTCAAGACTATTTGGAAGATCCAATTGGAGAATATAATGAACACCACCAGCGTCATTGGGAAAGGTTCGTCCTCAACAAAACCAAACCAAAATCCAAGAAAAAGGGAAAAACCACTGAAAAACAATTTCGAGCAAAATATGAAAATAACGATCCTTCAATTGGCTCATTAAGCCGTCCAGGTAAATATGAATTTCTTGTCAGTTACAAACCCCAGGAATGGCCAAAATTACAAGAAAAATTTGCTTCAAGATGGGAGGATAGTGAAATCACACCAAACCCAAATCACCATCAGCTCATACCCCAGAATCCAAAAAAGCCACCCGAACCTGAAACTTCACCAATTCAAAAAACCATAAATCCCACACAACCACAAATATTCAAGCTAAGTCGTTCAAGCTCCAGTCATACCCTAGATATTCCTTCAATTCAACCTTTTGAAAAAGAGGGTATAAGACATGCTCCAAAAATTCCTAAGAAAAACATAGTGCTACCTACTATAGAAAAACCCCCAATAAGTAATATCGAAGCAACAATGAACTGGCAATCAGAAAACTCCATCTGCCAACACAAGGTGCTGAACAACATTGGCAACACCATAAAGAACGTGGCCCATACACAAAACAAAATGATGAGCAAAGTGAAAACAATTGAGAAAAAGATGGATCAGACATCGTTTCACCATGCCGGACTAATCAAATCCTTGGAACTAAGATTGACAAATTTACAATATGAGATTTGTTCACCAGGAACTTCACTTTTCCAGTTCTTCCAACAACAACAAAAGGAGACGATTTCCATCAAAGAGCAAATTCAACTTCTGATAAATGGCCACTTTGAGCCACAAAAAACCCCAGTTTTCCCCTCAAAACCTACCTTCTTCCCTATGTCTCCACAAGCATATTCCCACCTAAATTAGACTACACCTTTTTTACTTTTCCATCTACCTCACAAAATCCAATCTCTTTCACCCAACCCTTAAAAGAAGAACATGATTTTGATATCGCAAAAATGGTTTAGGAAAGGAAATATGCCCTTGCAGCACAGAAACAAATCAAGAAAAGGCGAGACCAAGGAGAAAGTTCAAAAGGGCCCAACCCCGAAAATCTGATGATTTCTGACCAGAAGGCTCCAGACACCTATGTCTCCCAGCCAAGATACATATCAGAAGAAGATACTCCATGGTCGAAATCTCTAAATTCATCAGACGATGAAACAATGGAAGATATCTCTCAATCAAGCAATGAATCCATAACGAACTCTTCCGAAGACGACAATCCCCCAATATTTGTAAACCAGCCAAGAGACCCAGAAGTATCTGAAGTAGTTGAGAAACAAGAAGGCATGACAGATGAGCCAATCCCAGAAAAATATATGAGCCCATGGCGTCAAAAACCGTTGGAACTGGTTTGCACACTTTCACCTTAGATGACATCAAGGTTTCAAGATGGCATTAAAAGATCCAAGACTTCTATACTTGGATGGTGACCAAAAATTTGGTGGAACGAGAAAAGTATATCATCCTGTCAGAACTCACATTACGGTTCTCAGGAATCCTCAGAGATTGGTGGAACTCACTTGGAATTCAAGACAAAAATACTTTTCTTACTTCCCAAGATTTTGCCTAAAACATCAGAATCCTACATGAAGTTTTCTGCGGAGATACTGGCCAAAGACAGGAGAAAATGTGAAGATAAATCTTCGAGATGAAGTGTGTGTCATTCGATAGAAATGACATTGACAGGCATTTTCAAAAAATGGCAAAGATATACTTTGAAATCGGAGGATACATCAATCTGAAGCAAGCCTTCGTTTCTTCCCTTCCAAAGTTGTTGGCAAGCTGAACCATGACCATCATTGAAGAAAGGTTTCAGTCCATAACAATCCCACAAATTGGTTACATCAGGCAAACTATTTTCGTCTCATTGGATGACATTTGTACAAAGCGCTTGGCCCGAAAGCAAATTATCCAACACAATCCAGGGCTTGACAAATCATGCCACAAATCTGATCTAATCACCGAATCAGGATGTTCCTTCCACACCTCTAGACGAAGGAGAGAATTCAGGAGGTTTAGATGGACAAGAATTCCAGACGGAAAATCAATGTCCAAGAGATGCACAAAATATTTCAGACGCAGAAGGCCAGGAAATTTTCACAAGAAGAACAGATGCTTTATTTTCCATAAGATTGGACATTTTGCAAAAAATTGTCCCCAATCAATAAGATCTGTCAAACTCCTTGAAGAGATTGAAGATTACACTGGCATACATCTTTGAAAAGAGGAGGACCTTGAATCCATATTCTCTGTGGATGATGAACCTAATGAAGAAACTTTATTCTCTCTTGATATCTATGTAGATCAAGGCAATGATCAATACAAATTTCAGAACCAGTGATTGAAGCCCAAGAGGAGATTAACGCTCTCGCAGTCGTTCCTCAAGTAGAACTCAAAGTCTATTCATCCAAATGGGATAAACCAACTCGAGTTATTGCTTTCATCGACACTGGAGCTGCTTCTTCACTCAAAAATCCTGTTGTTCTCCCTGAAGATCAATGGGTGCCGTATTTTAAGGATTTCAATACTGCATCAAATGAAATCTTAACCACAACTGTCATTACAAAGCACCCAGTCACAATTGAGTTCTTTCCAGGATTGAAGTACAGAACCAAGCTGCTAGGATCTGTTGTACCAGGAAAGGATCTAATTATTAGGTTCGACATTTACATACAACTTAAAGATCAACTCCAGATCAAGGCTAACGGGATAGCTTTTAAAAGGCAGTTCAGAACTTATTCTGAGATTCCGAGGCTATTCCAAATCACCGACGATGAACAAATCAAAGAGATTGAGCAAAATTGCATTGAACATTCATATGCTGAATCCCACAAGGATTTCATGAAGAAAGGGAAACACCCGTTATGGAAAAACAAAGACTTTTTTATCAAGCTCTCGTTCAAGAAGAATGAAAATATGAATCCAACAAAAGCCAGCCATTCAGGGATGAATCCAGACCATCTTCAGCTTGCAAAGAAAGAATGTGAAGAACTTTTGGAATTTGATCTGATAGAGCCATCAGATTCACAATGGGCATGCGAAGCATTTTAAGTCAACAAAAGAGCTGAACATACAAGAGGAAAACTCAGGTTAGTCATCAACTACCAGCCACTTAACCATTTCCTCTAAGATGATAAGTTTCCTATCCCAAATAAACTCACCCTTTTCTCCCACTTAGCCAAGGCCAAATATTTTTCCAAGTTTGATTTAAAATCCGGATTTTGGCAATTGGGAATCCACCCTGAAGAAAGACCCAAAACGGGATTTTGCATCCCTTATCATCACTTCCAATGGAAAGTCATGCCTTTCGGGTTGAAAACTGCATCCTCCTTGTTCCAAAAAGCCATGATAAAAATCTTCCAACCCATCCTTCATACCTCCTTAGTTTACATTGATGACATCCTATTATTTAGTGATATATTGGAGGAACATATCAACTTGCTTCGTCAATTTGAGGCATTGGTAACACAATACGGAATCATGCTTTCAGCAAAAAAGATGGTTCTTGCTCAAAACGAGATTGATTTTCTTGGAATGCATTTTGTCCAAGTTGAATACAGTCCAGGACCACAAATATGTCAGGAATTACTCAAATTCCCGGATACCAACCTCACAACAAAGCAAATCCAACAATTCTTGGGAATAGTAAATTATGTGACAGATTTCATCCCAAATATCTCTACATATATTTCTCCACTCACAGAGATGCTCAAGAAAAATGCTCCACCATGGGGAAAGAAACAAGATGAAGCAGTTAATGAAATAAAAGAGATTTCTAAAAATGTCAAGTCCCTCTATATCCCTTCAGACGGAAAGAAGATATTCCAAACTGATGCCAGCAATGAATATTGGAGTGCTGTTCTATTTGAAGAAAAAGATGGCCAGAGGAAAATATGCGGATACGCCAGTGGAAAGTTCAAAGATGGCGAACAACATTATCACTCCACTTTCAAGGAAATTCTTGAAGTAAAGAATGGAATCAAGAAATTTAATTTCTTCCTTATCCATACAGAATTTCTAATAGAGATGGATATGAAGGCCTTCCCAAAGATGATTCAGCTAAATGCAAAAATTATTCCCAATCCTCAGATTCTCAGATGGGCTCAATGGTTCTCTCCATACAAGTTTCAAGTCAAGCACCTGAAAGGAAAAGATAATATTCTCGCAGATTTTTTGTCTCGACCGGAAGAATTCTCAAAAAGATTTTCCCCAGCAAAACTGAAGTCAAAGCAAAAGCTAATTAGCCACATCTTCATGCTTTCAAGTATACCAGGAACAAGTTCATCAAAGCCAACAAACCATCCACCGGAGTTGTTCAACCTCATGGATCCCTTTGATCCGTCAATTATTATGGAAAGAAGAACGTATTATGAGCTCCAAGTTTTCCGGCAACATGGAGGATCCATTCTCAAGCCATATGGGGTCAATCCAGAATATCCGTTCTGTCATATATTGATAGCTCAAGCTAAGGATTTTCCACAAGAACTATTATGGTTTTTCTGGTACCTATGTCATCAGTATTATATTTTCATGGAATTCAAATGCAACGCCTTCAAGGATCTTGATAACATTGCACCAGCTCTTAAAGTATTTTTACTATGGTTCAATCCTAGAAGATATTGGATGAAATGTTTCAGTGATTCCTACGCAGCAAAGATATTCATGTTCCATAGGCCAGTGAAGATCATTAATGGTAAAGTCAAGGCGTAAGCAGAGGCATCATTTTGGTGGAAATTTCCCGTGTCCATTTTATCAATGGAGGAAGAATATAGCGAAGCACAAAGAATCCTTTTCCAGCAAAATAGGTGCATCCCGAGAGAGATATGGCCAAAAGATTGGGCAAGCTGGAATTATACCAACACTCATCCTCACTGGGAAAGAGTCCGGGAAGCAGCAAAAGAATATCAAACCCCATACGAAGTCATCCGAGAAAAAGATCACTCACGACATTTCAAGATTAAAGTTGCGGATTACATCTCTCAATCCAAAAGAGAAAGAACACAGCGAGGAAGGACCGTCAAATTCCAGGCATTACTACACCAAGTCTTTGAAAAGATGCCTAGAAGACAATCCTAGAATCAATGAAGATTAATTATCTAAATCCCTGCTAATCCCACCATAATCTTGTATTACCTACCAAAAAACCCTCAAAAATATCCTACCCATGCCATGACAAATCCCCACATCTTTCCATACCATCCGGGCCCCACTTTCACTTGTTTTCACATGCTTCCACATGCTTCCACATGCTTCGTCACATGCAACACCCTACTTTCACATGTAGTCACATGCTCCCTCATACTTTCACATGCTACACCATGTATATTCCACCACTTTCACATGTTTTCATGAGCTTTTTAGTTGTTCTGCCTAAAGTCCTTCACATGCCAAGAAGGACCCATATGTAGATAAGTTTGCCATGTAATATAGGTTTATTTTATTATGCAAGTTTGTCTTGTAATAACCTCTTAGTCCTATATAAAGGAGGCCTTGTCGTAGTTGGAAGATCATCTTGTAACATTTGTAAATCTTTTGTGATGTATTACATATGAGTGCTTTCTAAATTTCCCTCTTGTTCTTTCTTTCGAATGGATGGAAAGGCCAGTCAATGTATGAAAATAGAGTAAGAATACTCTTTGAAAGTTAGCTTATTGTAGTACGAAATTTTTCTGAGTTATAAACAACTAATGTTGGTTATAGTACAAAAGTTTTCTAAGTTGTGTAGCTTGGCAAACTGTCCCTTTATGGGTTGTTGAAGTCATCCTATTTGTAGGAAAACTTTTGCGACTATAAACAAATTAACTATTTGTGTAGCTTGGCAAGTCGTCCCTTATGGGTTGTTAAAGCCATCCCCTTTGTAGGAAAACTTTCGCATCTATGATTTTGTTTGCTTTCTTGGAGTCTCTTACTCTGTTCCTTATTGAGTTAAAGAATTTTACCTATCTTTCACTGATTTATTGTTTTTACGTTGTTTTACTGCTTAATTATAGATGCTTTGTGCCCTTAAGTGATTTCTTGCTTTCAGTCTTTATTTACATTTGTTACTCAGTGAGTTGGAGTACTCACTTTACTCCCTACACCCCTGTGTGCAGATTCAGGCGTTACTGATCCTGCAAGTGCGAGTTGAGAGCTCCCGGCGGACATTCAGAGTTCACGAGGTAGCTGCTTGACGTCCGCAATCTCGTGTCTCCCTCTTTATTATTTCTACCTCATATAAGACATTTGTAATAGTTTTTAGACTTTTCAGACTTGTATTAGGTGTTACAAATGCCCATGACTAGTGATACCCTAGTTAGGACTGTGTATTGTTGTTCTTCCGCGTCTTTACGTTATCATTGTTATTTCGAATTTATTTTATCATGTCTAGACCGTTTCTTAAATTCTTAACCGTTAATAATTGGAAAATGGGAAGTGTCGGCTGGCCTTGTCTTCACGAGAGGCTTCATCATGACCGGGTCCGGGTTAGGGTTGTGACATCTGAGGTGCGGGCCCAGGTGTAATTTTTTGGTTGACTTTGGAATTTTGATTAAAGATTCAACTTTTATCGATAGGGTGCATTTTCTTTGGCATTATTAGATGTTTTTGAGTTGCTTTTGACTAGTTTTGAGGCATTCGGAGGTTAATACGCGCGGGATGAAATTTCTAGAGTATTGTTTGGCTTGTTCGAGGTAAGTAACACTTCTAACCTTGCTGCTGCGGGTATGCACCCTGAATATACTTCTTATTTGTTTGGTGTTGAGGAGATGCATATACTAGGTGACGGGCGTGTGGGCATGCACCGTGTGAATTATGACTCGGTTGATTTTGTGGTACTATGTAATGACCTGATCTTATTTCTATCCATGAATTTTCTATGTATTAGAGTAATTGAGTTGTGATCCATGTTAGAAACCATGTTTAAGCCCTATGCTTACTCTGTTGGGACACACAGAGGTCATTTCTACTATTGAGTTATTTGCTTAAATTGCAATTACATATTTAGTCACATTCATCATTTGCATATCATATCTCAGTCTCTATTATCATTTGTTATCAAATCATGTTATCACTGTTAGGGTTGATTGGCATGAGATTTGTGAGGCCGAGAGATTGGAGAGGATGATGTTTGAGTAAGGTCGAGATTAGTGAGTGATATTTATGGGATCGGGTTGCACGTCGCAGCAGGCTTTATTGATTCATGATGAGATACAGCATGTCATGATTGGCTTATATTAGCGCTTGGCCAGGATCCATCCCACCGGAGTCTAACATACCAACAGTGAGCGTAGGTACCTACTGAGCACGAGTGCTGAGTGACTGGGAGGACTAAGTTATTGGGAGGACTGAGTGACTGGGATGAATGAGTGATTGAACATGCTGAGTGAGGTTGACTGCTTCAAAAGTATGAGCACATGAGTTTATCACTATGGTGGATTATACTTTACATGCATGCTTGGCATGTAGGCATAAAGATGCATTTCTTCATATTGTACGGTATTGTACCATTTGTGACTTCACATGCTCATTGACATATAGGCATAGAGATGTACTTTCCTTATGCCATCTGATAATGAAACATCTTATCTGTTGTTGAAAGTTTTTTTGGGAAAATCATTGTTTTATAATATGCTCACATTTTTGGTGATTTCGGTAAAAGATTTGCGTTTTACTGTTATATCAGATAAGCATGCTATTTTCCATAATGGTGAACGAGCTGAGTATCATATCTTTGAGTATTATTTGTACAGTTTTAATTATATTTTTACGAGTAGTTCTTAGCTATTGGTGTTGGACTCTAACCGTCGTCCAAGATTGTCACTTCTTTCAACCTAAGGTTAGGTGTGTTACTTATTAAGTACATGAGGTCGGTTTTACTCATACTACACTTTTTCACCTTGCATGTAAATTTTGGAGCTAATATTGCTGTGTATGGCAGGATCTAGCATTAAAGATGGACCTACGTTCCAATTGTAACTGTCGCTTGTTCATGGTAGCTTTAGATTTATAAAAATCTGTTTATGTACATTTCAAATAGATGATGTATTTATTTCAACTAGCTTTGTAAACTCTAATTCTTAGAAGCTCATGATTTGTACTAGCAGTCCTTGGGGATTTCTTGTATAAAGGTTCAGTTATATTATCATTATTTCTCTTAGTAGATCTCATTTGAATTGAATTGTTGCTAATTGCCTTACCTAGCGGGTTGGGTTAGGTACCATTACGACTAGTTGGATTTTGGGTTGTGAAAAGTTGGTATTAGAGCTCTAGGTTCATAAGTTCTACGAGTCATGAGCAAGTGTCTAGTAGAGTCTTGCAGATCAGTATGATGACGTCCATACCTATCTTTGAGAGGCTTCAGGGCATTTAGGATAAACTTCCCATCTTTCTTTCCTTATCATGCGACATTGATTCAGCTTAAAGTGTATCTGTTTGAATTCCTCCCACTCACTTGTATGCGTATGCGAGCGCTTGGTATCAGTTGTGCATCGATGGGTTGTGGATTCCATGGATGAGATCCAAAGTGTGTTGCTATGTTTTGGAGTTGGGCAAGTCTGGATGACTCAAGGCCGAGTTTTGACCGCAACTTGGGATTGGTGGTTTTTAGTTGTGTGAGTGCTTTGAACTCATATGTCCGGTTGCGCCCCTAGGAGTGGGATTGATGGCTCAGTGAGTGGTTGGATGCTATATGATGATTGTTTTGTAACTGCGGGATATGTTTAGATGGTTTGAATGTGATAGGAAGAGTTTGCTTGAGATGTGAAAAGGACTATTGGATGCTTAAATTCTATCTCGATGTGTCGTACAGTATCGAGTTATGATCGTGTTGAGGGATATTTCATGTTGTTTATTTGTGGAATGAAGTAAATTTTCATGTCTTATTGATGAGTTCAGACTTAGGAAGATTAAGGGATTGCGTAGTAGTTGTGGCTATGAAAAGCTGTAGAGAGATGTCAGTTTGAGGCTAAGCAGGTGGGTTATCACCTATGTGGTAATCTATAGAAGTGTGATCCTTATGATGTCTTGTGGAGGCTTTTTTGTCTACCAATTGGTTATATATGTTGCGATTTGAGTTTGGATCGGTTGAGAAAGTTGAACTGACTATCACAAGGATAAATGCAGGCTTAGCGGATGATTTGAGGCATTTTATGGGTTGTGTTGCAAGAGCTTGCGAAGAATTTAGTTGAATCTCACTGCGGTATTATAACAGTAATAGATTATGGGCACTATGCGATATTGAGAGGTTTGATCTATGGCTTTGAGCCAA
This sequence comes from Nicotiana sylvestris, assembly GCF_000393655.2. NCBI lineage: Eukaryota > Viridiplantae > Streptophyta > Magnoliopsida > Solanales > Solanaceae > Nicotiana > Nicotiana sylvestris. The sequence continues at coordinate 61,095,075 of NC_091057.1, read as the reverse complement.
GTGGGGAAGTCTGCTATCGATGATTTGATTGCATGGTTACGTGTTGTATTGGTTTCGGCTTGTGGCATACTTGTGGATCGGTTATGACTTGTAGAGGCTGTTTTTTAGGATGACTTAAGCAAGGAAATTTCTGGATGCATAGTGGGTATATGGGAATCATGAAATGATTGAGTTGTTATTCGTGAAGAATGTAATGCGCATGGAGTAGGAATTTGCTCGGTTTCATTAAGGCGGGGTTACTTCTTTGGGTGTTGTCATGCTTATGGGGCATAGGTTGTTCGACCCATTTGGGCGGTGCAATTGAGATTTGAGCAGAGTGGATGACTCTCGAGAAGGTTCTAATAGATTCAAGATTTATATGTAGAAATTGAGAATTTTCCATACTTGTATATGGCTAGAATTTGATATTTGCATCACATGGTGTCGAGACTTGCCGTATTTCTATATCATTATGGATTATACATTTCAGTATCAGAAAGGTGAAAGAAATGGATTTAGATTCATAGAAGGTATCTTCAGAGTGGATGTCTTGGTTGTGGTGCTTTTGGGGTACTTAAGAGGGAATACAATGACTTATGGGCCTTAAGATGGTGTGGTTTTATGCTAGGATATCTGGTGGTGAGCTTTGGGTAAGGATCGTGGTGTTTTGGCAAAGAGAAGTGTCAACTTGAGGGTAATTCGGAAGGAACTTGGAGAAATAGGACATCCAGGTAGTAGGTTGGATCAGCATAGTAATGGATATGATCGGTTCTTTGGGTACTTATGATGTAGTGAGTCTCTATAGGTGTTTTATGGCAATGCTCTTGGGTTTGGAGACTTGCGTGACTTGGTTAAGTTAGAGAGATTCAGTTCTCTGATGGCTTGGTTATGTGCATATGGGTTTCGTAGAGTTCTTGATGATTTCTACCAAGGGTTGAGATAGATATTTTCTACCTGTATGAGGAGTATGTTGCGTACTCTGATTTTCTCCCGGGGGGATCAAATAGAAGGTTTCTATCTAATTGAGTGTGTATTTTGCTTGTGACTCAAAGTTGATCATGAGGTTCTCGTGTTTTCATAAGATGGCCTGATAGAGGTGGTGTATGGTGTGAGATTGGGATTTGCATGTGCAAGTATACAGTTCAGTTTCAAAAGGAACGTCATGAGTTTATGCAACACAGACAGTTTCAGATGGTGAAAAAAATTTGGCACTATTTGGTATTACCCAAGAAGAGTGTACATTCAGAAGACGCACTGAGTTTTGACTTACGGATGCTTCATTGGTATTGTAGTACTCGCCTAGTTGATCGATTGCTAATATTCAAATTTTTGCTATATGGCATGAAAGAATTATAGAAGTATTCTCCGTGGGATGATCATGTATGAGAGATGTGTTAGACATTCAAGTGGTGGAGTTGGGATCAACTATGGTGATTCGTGTATTCTATGGATTTGGAAACTGGGAATTCTCAGAAGCAGATGTTTCATAGATGTGGATTGTGAAGATGTGGTCAAAGTTAGTCATATGGTAGTATGTGTTATGGTGAGGTTATTGTGGACTTTTAGAGAGTTATTTATCTACTTGTATGACTGGGGTGGATTTGGGGGCTCATTGGTAGTCTTAATGAGGATGTGTGTTTTACATCGGGTTGGATTGGTTGACTCCGTACTACTGTTGTTGAGGGATGTACCTTTCGGTTAGAATTGATCATATTCATATATGATATGTTCAATGTGTTACTCTTCTATACTACAATGGGTTGTGATCTGTTGGTTACTTGCACATTAGATGCATTTTTTTGGGTCATGCAGTAAAATTCGAGAGAGATGGTTATTGGAGTGTTGAATGGTTGATTGTGCCTTTGTTATAGTCTTTCATGTTGGTGAATTATTGTGCTATTTATTTCTCCATGGTTACGGTCATGCACTTCATGTATTTGATGTCGAATTGCGTGTGGTTGTTGATTTTTGAGCATTGTGGCTTGAGGTATTTCATATGGAACTGTGTTTGGATAGGGTCACGTAGTGCAGCGGGGTTATGTTGGGATATGATCCTTTGTGCTTATTTCGTGTGTTATGTTTCCCCTTGTGTGGTGGATTGATAGCATTGCGCTTCGTGGTGGTATCTGTTGAGCTGGCGGGATGGTTTATTCATTTCCATTCTCTTTCCATCATTGGGTATATTTGAGTTATTATTTGTTGGTATACGGATTGCATGGTATGTGGATCTAAGTAGGATTTGTGTGACAGGTCAGTCGAGTAGCTTATACTCGATAAGGTGAGGTTATTGGTCCTGAAATGAGTGTCATCAGATTTGATTAAGGTATATTTGCAAGAATTGTGTCACTAGTCGGCTTAGATTTGGCTATGGTTATTATCGGGCAAGAGAGCTCCACAACTTGTAAATATGATGGGTGGTTATGAGTTTTTGTATGTTTCTTTCATCATTGGTAGTGTATAAAGGTTCAGAACAAGATTTTAGGTTATATGAGGTTTGTTACCAGTGTCGGGTTGGTTATCGAGCAGTTATTGCGGCCAGAAGTTATTGCTATGAGTATTCGAGTTATGTGGTATATCATGTGATTATGTATTGAGCTATGGTTATGGATTATACAACTTTTTCAGAGTTATACGGTGCATAGATGCAAAAATCGGGTCATATAATGAGTTTCAGATGTTGGGGATTTGAGTTTTAAGGTTTATGGAATAACGTTAAACTAAAGATCCCTTGTTAGGTTGAGTTGATGGACTTATACGGATTGGGGTGATCCCAATGTGCATGGTAAGGTTACACAATGAATTGATGGTTTTGGAATGACTCTTGGCACGTTCGAGGACGAACGTATGTTTAAGTGGGGGAAAATGCAATGACCCAACCTATCGTTTTGAACATTTGCATATTCAGTTGTTTGAAGTTTTGAGTAGCTTTATGTATTATGACTTGTATGAATCGTCGGTTTTGGCTTTCACGTGATTCGGAATTGATTTGGAAGAATGATTCTCAACTAGGAAGCTTTATATTGGAAGAGTTAACTAAGATTGACTTTTGTGTATTTGACCCCAGATCGGAGTTTTAATAATTCTATTAGGTTCGGATGGTGATTTTGGACTTGGGCATATGCCTGGATTTGCATTTGGATATTTCTATAAGGTTTCAGCACTATCTGGCGAAAATTAGAAATTTGAAGGTTTAGAATGTTCATAAGTTTGACTGGGAGTTGACTTTTATGATATCGGGCTCGAATTGTGGTTCCGGAAATTATAATAGATTCGTTATATCATTTGGGACTGTTTTGCAAAATTTGAGTTCGTTCCGAGTTGATTTGATAAGGTTCGGCATGAGTTTTAAAGTTGAAAGATTCAAAGCTCATTAAGTTCGATTTGAGGTGCGATTCGGGGTTTTGATGTTATTATGCGTGATTTGAGGTGTCGAGTAAGTCCGTGTTTTGTTATGAAACTTGTTGGTATATTCGGATAGGGTCCCAATGGGCTCAGATGAGTTTTAGATAGGTTTAGGTTGTGTTGCACTCATTTTTGATGTTTCGACGTTGTTTTTTCAAGCATAAATGGTATCACATTAAGCAAATGAGCTCCAATTTCTGTTTTGATTGAAGCATTAGATCTGTATCATAATTTTGAAACCATAGCAACTGGAATCATCAAGTTTCGACATTGCATGAGGAATTTATGGTCATTTTATTAAGAATTAGGTTGCTACATTTTTTCAGATTAATAACGAAATTGCCACTGAATTCGTATTTAAAAATATACACTATTTTCAAAATTAAAACCAATATATCTCCTTCATTATAAAGTCAAATGGAGTAATTCAAAAGCTTAACTTTACACGAATTTCACAAGGAATTCATTGAAGGCATCAAAAGCGAGCTTCGCAATTATTTGGTACGAAAAAAGAGGCATAACAGCTTAACAAAAAGATATAATATTGAGGGTTTGTTCATTTGGTCATATTTTGAGTTGGGGATCTAGGATTTAGGTGAATTTTGAGGCAAATTTCACCACATGGATTGAGATAAGTGTTCTATACTCGGTTTTGGTTATATTTCATGAATCCATCTTCATTTTTGGCATTTGATTGATGATTTCAAAGTGAAATTTGGAGGGTTTTGACTAAAATTTTATAAAGTAAACTTTTGAGTTTTGAACATCGATTCGAAGCCGGATTTGAGTGAAACTAGTATGGTTGGACTCGTACCTGAATGTGTTATCATATTTTGTAAGTTTCGTCGGGTTCTGAGGTGCAAGCTCGGGTTTGACTTTTTGGTTGACTTTGGGCTTTTTATTAAAGATTCAACCTTTATCGATAGGGTTCATTTTCTTTGGTATTATTTGATGTTTTTGAGTTGCTTTTGTCTAGTTTCGAGGTGTTCGAAGGTCGATACGCGCGAGATTGAATTTTTGGAATATTATTTGGCTTGCTTGGTATTGGATTTGGCTTGTTCAAGGTAAGTATCACTTCTAAACTTGGTGCTGAGGGTATGAACCCCTGAATATGTGTTATTTATTTGGTGTTTAGGTGATGCACATGCTAGGTGACTGGCGTGTGGGGGTGCACCGTGTGAATTATGACTCAGTTAATTCTGTGTACTGTGTAGTTACCTAATCTTTGTTTCTATCCATGAAATTCCTACGTACTAGAATAAAGCAAGATGTGATCCTTGTTAGAAACCATGTTTAAGCCCTATGCTTACTCTGTTCGGACCCACTGAGGTTATTTCTACTGTTGAGTTATTTGCTTAAATTGCAATTGCATATTCAACCACATTCATCATTTGCATATCATATCTTACTCTCTATTATCATTTGTTGTCACATCATATTATCATTGTTTGGGCTGATTGGCATGAGATTTGTGAGGCCTAGAGACCGGAGAGGAAAATGACTAAGTGAGGCCGAGGGCCTGATTGTGGGTGATATTTAAGGGATCGGGTCGCACATCGCAGCAGGATTTATTGATTCATGATGGGATCGGGTTGTACGTCGCAACATGCCATGATTGGCTTATATTAACGCTTGGGCAGGATCCGCTCCTCCGAAGTCTGACATACAGTAGTTAGCGTAGGTACCTACTGAGTGCGAGTGTCGAGCACGAGTGCTAAGTAACTGGGAGGACTGAATGACTAGGAGGACTGAGTGACTGTAGGACTGAGTGACTTGGTGGATTGAGTGATTGAGCGTGCTGAGTGAGGTTGACTGCTCCGAGAGCATGAGCACGTGAGTTTATCACTATAATGCATTACACTTGACATGCATACTTGGCATGTAGGCATATAGATGTATTTCCTCTTATTGTACGATATTGTGACATTCATGACTTCACATGCACATTGGCATGTAGGCATAAATATGTACTTTCCTTATGCCATCTGATAATGAAACATCTTATCTGTTGTTGAAAGTATTTTTTGGGAAAAATTACAGTTTTCTGATATACTCACATTGTTGGTGATTTTGGTTAAAGATTTGGGTTTTACTATTATACTTGAGAAATATGCCTATTTTCCATAACTGTGAACAAGCTGAGCATTATATCTTTGAGTATTATTTGTACGGTTTTCATTACATTATTACGAGTTGTTCTTGGTTATTGGTGTTGGACTCTGACCGTCATCCAAGCTCGTCACTACTTTCAACTTAAGGTTAGGTTTGTTACTTATTGAGTACATGTGGTCGGTTGTACTCATATGTGTGCGCATATTTTGGAGCTAATATGGATGTGTATAGCAGGAGCTGGCATTGAAGATGAACTTGCGTTCCGGTTGTAGCTGCCTCTCGTTCATGGTAGCTTTAAATTTATAAAAATCTATTTATGTACATTTCAAACAGATGATATATTTATTTTAACTAGCTTTGTAAACTCTAAATCTTAGAAGCTCGTGATTTGTACTAGTCCTTGGGGATTCTTTGTATAAAAGTTCAGTTATATTATCATTATTTCTCTCGATAGATCTTATTTGAATTGAATTGTTGTTAATTAGCTTACCTAGCGGGTTGGGTTAGGTGTCATCACGACTAGTTGAATTTTGGGCCGTGACAGTTTTAGTAATTTATTATTTAAATAATGACACCAGTTGCAAAAAATTTTGTGTACGCCCCTAAATTGACTCACTATTTCTAGCTCCTTAATTTGGCTTATGCGTTCTTTTTTAGTTTCATACAACTCGTAACAAATTTGTTGGGTGTTAGACGCGTCAAATATTGTACTCAAATTATCCTCAAAGTTGTGAGTAACCCAACCAAATCTCTCAATCTCTTGTGCGAGCTCCTTTATATTTTCACCTAAGTTATTCACAAAGCTTGTTTGTAAAGAACGTCGCAACACATATTTGTCTAATCGCATATTTTTTTTTTTCATAAGCCAACCTTTACTCTCATACTAAAACTTGTACTCCAAAGATGCCAAGCCATGACAAGACAGACGATCTATGTCAGAAAAGCAATGCAAATATTTACACAAAATAAAATTCAAAAAAAGATTGAAAAGATAAAAAGTAAAATCTATATCTAAAAAAAGGTTAATTTCTAAGTCCTCTGCATCGACGCTAAAAACTTTTTGAATCTCAAAGTACATGCAAGTATACGCGATCGTCAAATAATAAAGTGATAACATATCATTCTCACTAGGACTTGTTATTAATTATTAACTAAATTAGACTATCCTAATTATTCAATCAATGAGTAAACCCAAAGGTACTTGATTCTAAATTAATTAAACTAAAAAGAAAACAACCAAAGATCTAGGGTTATGACTATCTAACATTTCTATTGTATTCTTCAATTGATTCAATGTTACATTTCGCGTTTTTCGTACATTAAAATTTCGTCTTCAGTTAATTGACGTAGACTCGGGGGTGAGATCATCTTGACGTTAATGTATTTACGCTATTTATAACAAGCGATGAATAAGTGTCATGAAGGATAAAGGATGCACGAATTAGAGAAAACGAGTTTCGATGAAAATTGCCAATTTGGGATAAAATATAGATCAAGTGATAATACCCGATAATTATAAACTAGCACCATGCAAGGTACCATATGACCACGGTAGTATAAGGTATAAAGTATATTAAAAATAAGTAGAATTTTAAGTAATTTGAGGCAATTTTTAAATTATGCGGGTAATTAATTAATTACCGAATAATAAAACATTACCGAGTTAACTAATAAGTGGATAAGAATTAAATATCCTATCCCTAACCCCACGTGGTAGCTAGCCATGTTATAAAGGAATGACTAATATCATTCCTTGCTAAGGTGTCATTCCAAGACTTTGCCTAATCAAAGTCTTTCAATTAAAGACTAAAATAAACCATGCAATTTGATTTTCAAAAAGTTTCAAGATAAGCCAGAACGTTAGGCTTCTTGCAAACACTTCCAAAGTTTCATTCAAGACAAAAAAAAAAAAAAACGTGATTCATTCTGAAAAAGGAATTAACTTAGGAGAAAAATCAGATTTGTACTATGAAGTAACGAGATTATCTTGTAAGCATCGTAAATCTTCAACAAGTTCAACGAAGATTTTTAGAATTTTAGCAACTTAAAATCTTGCGATTCTAAGGGAGTACAGTATAACTTTTTCCAAGGATATCATACAAATTTTTCTCTACTTCATGTATGTTAAGGTTAAGCCCTTCTTTCATTTTGTATGATCTTGTCATTACACGATTTCGTTAATGAGCCATAAAGAAAAATTCATATCCCGAAATTTACTATATTTGGCTAGTCTCGTAATTTACGTATATTTTTCTAGTTTTGTAAGTTACAATATTCTCGTTATTGGGACTTCATATTCAATTGAGTATTTTCTTCTTCCAGTCAAGAGAGAAGAGAATTTACATGTATACAATATTAAAAGTATTTCCATTACCATCAAGCTATAATCGATGGGCAGTCCCCTATTGGGCAACCTCTGATCAGATGGCAAGTTATATACCGAGCCTGCTGTGGCCGGGAGCCTATGAGCGAGCCCAGTTGGTCGAGATACAGAGCCTAATATGGCCGAGCGCCTATGGGCGAGCCTGCTACGTCAGAGCAGATATATAATACCGAGCCTTATAGGGCCAAACAACTATTTTACTCACTATATTGAGGGAGTTGAGTCAGTATCAGCTGATGAGCATATCTTTAGATTATCTTTGATCCCTAGTTGCTTTCAGTTATTATATCATCAGTTCTGTTTCAGCTTTCAGTATATTGCCTTACATACTCGGTACATTATTGCGTACTGACGTCCTTTTCTAAGGGCGCTGCATTTCATGCGTGCAGGTTCAGACAGGCAGACGAGTAGACCTCCTTAGTAGGTGTTGCCGGAGTTCAGCTTTATTGGTAAGCCCCCCTTCTTTTGGAGTTGCCGGGTCTAGCAGTGTGGTGTATATCTTGTGTATATATGTAGATAGGTTATGGGTAGGTCGGGGCCCTGTTCCGATCACAATACATCTATCAGTAGAGGCTTATAAACATATCCTATCGGTTAGTGCAATATGTTGGGCTTGTAGGCCCTGTACATATCTTTTATTAGCTTGTCAGTTGTAGTAATTATGCCGGCCTTGCCGGCCTTGCCGACCTAGCTTTATGTTGACATTAATCAGTATTAGTCTCCATTTAGTTTTATATTTTGAATCGCATATTATCTTGAAATGTGGCTCATAGTCAAAGTATGACATTACATATTCAGAGTCTCTTAGTCGCAAGTGGTACGCAAGGATAGATGAGGCACTAGGTGCCGGTCTCGCCCCCGGGCTCGGGGCGTGACATTAAACTTCTTAATTTATCTAGTTTATTACTTGACCGGAACATACATATGACTAGCATGCTCCCATAGTACTACCTCTCTCCCAATCCAATATATATTAATCATATATGCCTATGGTACTGAATCTATCATTCAACTGAGCAAGACTATAGGTATATCCCTGTCCTAATTACGAGCCATGGGTTCATACACAAGCTCTACTCAATTTTATTTGCAATCTAGAAGTTTCTCTCCTGAGTTTAACTCTAAATTCGTACATAGTATTCAATTGGTTATCATGCAATTAAATAATTACGCAGAGAATTGAATAAATAAATCAATATGATAAATCAAAAAATCAAAATCAGTATTCAAATACGATAGTCATGAAATAACCAAAACCTTAGAACGTGAAGTTTAGATCAACATAGACATAATAGCCAAACGACAAATCATCCAATGAAACATAAAAATTACCAAGTTTGACAGAAGAAAAGATGAACTTTAAGCTTTATGGCCATTCCTTGCTCTCTCAAGGCTAAAAGTTCTGTAAAAATCATGCTTATGGTATATTTATAGGTGTAGGAGACGTTGTAGTCCAATCCCAAGTTAGCTGGAAAAATTGGGAGCGCGATGTGAGCCTTCCGAACGAGCTACCAGTTCCCTTTTTCCTTTTTTTTCACTGAGGCCTTAATTTTTTGTTTTGAGCGAGGGCTAACTCCTATGTCACGTCCCCTTGAATGAGCTGCCTTTAGCTGTTTTTCTCGTGTCTTTACTTTTCATTTCGCACCAATTCATTCGCTTTTGATCCACTTTCGTCCAATCACATACTTACGAATAAGAAACACATAATGAGCATGAATTACACTATAAATCACGAAATTTTTATCAAATCACACAATACATAGGGTTCCAACATACTCAATAATATATAATTTTTGAATATTATTAATTTTAACAATAAATTACTCAATTTGATATAAATATCGGGTGTGCATACATATATATTCCTTCTGTGCACTATGGCTGGGGGGGGGGGGGGCTAGAGAGAGTTAATGCTAGGCTGCTATTAGCATTCTGGCGTGATTTTTTGGGCGAGATTACAGATTAAGAATGACAAAATATGTCTCTTTCGTAATATATTCCCAACTATAAAATTGACATTTCTAAAACACAAGAATAAAGCTCTTGGAAAGTCAAAATCTTGGTACCCTTTTTGGAGGAGACTTCTTCCGTGTACTGAATAAAAGAGAATAACGAAGAAATTTTAAAACGGTTTTGAAGCTTTCAAATACTATCCTTAATAACACGCCCGTATATATTTAAAATATAATTGATGTAAGAAAGAACAAAATTTTAAGAGAGAGATATAAATTTAATATATATTAGATCTTTGTAATAATGACCATTGTGAAATCATTTTGTTATGCAAATGATTTGTTTGTATTAAAGAAGGGTATAATAAGTGATATTTTTGAGAACTTTAATTTTGAAGAATTATAAATGGCCTTAAAAGCTCCAGAGATTCCATACATGGTTTAATGAAAAAACATTAGGGATGTATACGGTCGAGATACAATGCCTCCGATTTCTACGCTTAAGAGGTCGTCCTGAATCCAAGTCTGGGTAAGATCAAGTCCGAGTTCGAGGGACCAGACTCGAGTTCGAAGGTGAAGAACGATGTATACCGAGGTCGAGTGTGTTCGACCCCGAAATAGTACCATTGTGGATTTGTACCAGAACGAATTAGATTCCTGCCACGTCCCCAAAGTCATGGCGCAAATCCCGAAATATGATGATATTATTCCGTACTAGGTGGTGAGACAGTTGTACCAAGAATATTCTTTACTGTAAATGGAAATATTCCTTATTTAGGGCTCCCCTATTATATAAAGGAGACTTCAATCATTTGTAAAACACATTATCATCACTGAGCAAAGAATATACTCTCTACCTACTTTATTTTGATTACTTAACTGTTCTTACTGCCCTAAGCCACCTCGAGGTCACCGTTTCGAGGTCGCCACTGTCAAGTATTATTGGTTTGATTCACTTCCATCTTTCATTTTCATATTTTTTAATTATTAATTGGTATTGAACTAAATCACATATCTGTAAAACTACTAATCAAATTTAATTGTTACTAGGATTTTCGAGGTAAACAGTTTGGCGCCCACCGTGGGGCTAAAGATAATAGTGATTATTTCTTTACTAATTCTCGTTACACACATTATTTTTACACTTTTTCTTATCAAGATTTGTTGATCTTCAGCCTGAAACATGTCTAGCTCACAAAATGCACCCATTCATGACAACGAAGGTCTTGGGGAAAACAGTAATGCAGGAGTCGGTGTACAATCGATAAACCTAGGGAAGTGACAAAATGTGGAACCTATTGATGTTAGTTCACACATTGCTTTGAATGCAGACTAGGCGTGGACCCCTAAGGAGATGTACGCAGGGAAGCCCGGGCCGGAGGCCAAGGAACACGAGGAATGGAAGAAGGAGGAGTCAGCCTCCAAGTGATATTCGAGATGCTGCAAGCCCAAAAAGTCGCCATCGCTCAACTTCAGAGCCAAAATAGAACTCCAAACACAGTAGAACCAATAAACACTCGGCATACTAAACCAGCGCTAGAGAGACCCGATGAAAGTAGCTTGGGGACTAACCCCACAATTATAAAAATGCTCGAGGAACTAGCCAAGAGGATCAAGTCCAGAGAAAAAAAAATGAAGAAAATAATAAGAAGGTGGAAACTTATAACTCCCGGGTAGACCAGATACCAGGGGCACCCCCAGTTTTGAAAGGTTTAGACGCCAAAAACTTCATACAAAAACCATTCCCCCCAAGCGCGGATCCGATGCCCATTCACAAGAAGTTTTGCATGCCTGATATAACCAGATACAATGGGACAACCGACCGTAACGAGCATATCACTTCATACACTTGCGGAATCAAAGGAAATGATTTGAATGACGATGAATTCGAGTCAGTTTTGTTGAAAAAGTTTGGAGAAACACTATCAAAGGGAACCATGATTTGGTATCATAACTTAGCTCCTAACCCCATTGATTCATTTTCTATGCTAGCAGATGCCTTCGTGAAAGCACACGCCGAAGCCATAAAGGTGGCCACGAGAAAATCGGACGTCTTCAAGATAAAGCTGAGGAACGACGAGATGCTAATGGAGTTCGTGTCCTGGTTTCATATGGAAAAAATGGAGTTACCACCGGTCTTCGATGACTAGACAGTCCAGGCCTTTATGCAGGGTCTGAATGAAAGGATCTCGATCGCATCTCGGCAGTTGAAGCAGAACTTGATTAAATATCCACCCGTGACCTGGTCGGATGTGCACAATCGTTATCAGTCAAAGATAAGGGTCGAGGACGACCAGTTGGGAGCCCCCTCGGGTTCAGTTCATCCCATTAGATTTGCAACCAAGCCCCCAAGGGATACATAGCGGCAACCAAGATTCAACAAAGAACGGTATCAGCCACATACCGATCGAAGGAACAACGGCCTGAGCCGCAACACTCCTCGAAGCGATCGAGGTCAAAATTCTCGGGGACTCATAAGTAAGAGCGGGTTCAATAAGCACACTGACCCCGTCGAGGCCCCTCGATTATCAGAGCACAACTTCAGCATAGATGCATCACGGATTGTCTTAGTTATTAGGAGAATCAAAGATACCAAGTGGCCCAGGCCAATACAAACCGATCCTTCTCAAAGAAACCCTAACTTGATGTGCAAGTATCATGGCACACATGGTCATAGAACAAAGGATTGCAGCCACCTAAGGGAAGAAGTGGCTCGGTTATTCAATGAGCGCCACCTTCGAGAATTCCTAAGTGATCGGGCTAAGAATCACTTCAGGGAGAGAGATGCTAGGAAAAACGAACAAGAAGAACCACAACATGTAATCTACATGATCATTGGTGGAGTCGATGTCCCTCAATGACCCGTGTTCAAGCACACCAAAGTATCAATCACTAGAGAAAGATAGACTCGGAGCTATGTGCTCGAGGATGTCTTGTCATTATTTGATGAGGAAGTAGAAGGCATATCTCAGCCTCACAACGACAGCCTGGTAATCTCTATCATTTTGAATAAAATTCAAGTTAAACGTATTTTAGTGGATCCAGGTAGCTCGACAAACATAATCAGATCAAGGGTCGTGGAATAACTAGTCCTACTAGATTAAATTGAACCTGCATCCCGGGTATTGAATGGCTTCAACATGGCAAGCGAAACAATAAAGGGAGAATTATCCTGCAAGTGAACGTAGCCGGGACCATACAAGATACGAAGTTCCATGTCATCGAAGGTGATATGAGGTATAACACGCTCCTTGGGAGACCATGGATACACAACATGAGGGTAGTGCCTTAAACGCTTCACCAGATAATGAAGTTCCCGACAGAGGAAGGAGTGAAAATAGTCTACGAAGAGCAACATGCTGCAAAAGGAGATATTTTTGATTGAGGAGGTGGTCCCAATACCAGAAGCTTTGACCTCGGAGAAATCGAGTGTCAAGGGTACACAGGCGACCAAATAGCAATTATTGCCTCCAGCCCTGATAGAATCGGAACAACAGATAATCGAAGACGAAGATGAGAATTTCCTTACTCCTCGAACCTTCGTCGTTCTTGAAAAGTACGATGCTACCAAATCAACTATCGAGGAGCTGGAGCAGGTCATCTTGATCGAATACATGCCCCGAGAAAAAGGTATACCTGGGACGAGATTAACTCCTGAACCAGGTTCAAACCAGTGAATCAAAAAAGGAGGCCTCAGTCCGAGGTAAAGCACGCTTTCATAAAGGACAAGGTAACCACACTTCTTAAAATAGGATCTAATTGGGAGGTAAAGTACCCCGAGTGGCTAGCCAACATAGTTGTAGTCCCTAAAAAAGGAAACAAACATAGAATGTGTATAGATCATAAGGAGTTGAATAAGGCATGTCCTAAAGATTCTTTCCCATTGCCCAACATCGATCATATGATCGATGCCACAACCGGCCAAGAGATCCTAACTTTCCTCAATGCCTTTTCCGGGTATAATCAGATTCAAATGACCCAGGGGACCAGGAAAAAACTTCATTTATTATAAAATTTGGGACTTATTGTTATAATATAATGCCCTTCGGGCTAAAAATACAGGATATAGGAGAAGGCTTGGTTTTGAGCAAGTTGTGGTTAATGTATCCAACAAGATATGGGTTTTCATAGATCAAAAATTTGATTTTGACATTCTTGTCAACATGGAGCAACAGATCACTTTGAAAATGACTGACACTGATGATCATAAGGAGTTTATCATTACGATGGTTTATGCCAAATGCGATGCAATTGAAAGAATTGAGCTTTGGGATACTTTATACTCTTTAGCCAGTGATATGACTTTGCCATGGCTCGTTGGTGGAGACTTTAATATGATATGCGATGAAGAAGAAAAATTTGGAGGACTTCCAGTTCATTTCAATGAGATAGATGACTTTAGGCATTGTATTAATACGTGCAATTTGTTTGATCTTGGCTTCAAGGGAAGCATCTACACTTGGTGGAATGAGAGAGCTGAGGAGGACTGCATTTTTAAAAGATTAGATAGGTGTTTGGGCAATATGGGACTGCATCAATTCTGACCAGGTTTGGAGATTAATCACTTATCTAAGATTGGCTCAGATCACAGCCCTATGCACCTTAGTTATAACCCCAGTGCTGGTCCAATCAAGAAAGCTTTTAAATTTTTAAATTTCTGGATCAAACATGACACATTCCTAGATGTTGTTAAGAAGAGTTGGCATGTAGACTTTCAGGCATGTCCTTTTATAATGTTCAATCACAAGTTGAAAAAAATGAAGAAGGCTCTATCTTTATGGAGTAAGGAAACCTTTGGTGATATATTTCAAAAGCTAGCCAGTTTGGAGGAAGTAGTTAAGGTGAATGAAACTCAATTCGAACTGAATCCAACAATTCAAAATCGTGAAAGGCTCCAAAGAGTTCAAGCTGATCTGATTCGTGTGTGGGCCATAGAAGAAGATTTCTGGAATCAAAAGGTAGGTATGGCTTGGTTTAAAGATGGTGATAGAAATACTAAGCTTTTTCACGCTCATGTGAATGGTAAAAAAAGGAAACTGTAGCTCAAAAGGATAACGACAGGAATGGGAATTGGCTGGAAGATTCTGAAAGTATAGCCAATGAGGCTATGCATTTTTTCCAGTAGCAATTTCATGAAGACAGTATTCCTACTGACTTTTCAATACTGGATCATGTACCCTCAATGATGACAGAGGAACAGAACAGTGATCTCACAAGGCATCCTACATGAGAAGAAGTGAAGAGGGCAGTATTTGGATTGAATGGAGACAGTGCAGGTGGACCGGATGGCTTCAATGGCAATTTTTTCCATGCTTGTTGGGAAATCATTGGGGAAGATATAGTATAGATGGTGAAGGCTTTTTACAATGGACATGAATTTCCTAAATTTGTGACTCACACAAATTTAGTCTTGTTACCAAAGAAGAAGGATGTGCAGACTTTCTCAGATCTAAGGCCAATTAGCTTGAGCAATTTCACAAATAAAATCTTATCGAGGGTCATTCATGAAAGGTTAGTGGATATACTTCCTAATGTTATCTCAGATGAGCAAGCAGGCTTTGTGAAGGGAAGGAATATTGTTGAAAATGCTTTACTTACTCAGGAAATAATAACTGACATTAGATTAAGAACAAAATCAAGTCCTAATGTGGTTATTAAGCTCGACATGATGAAGGCATATGATAGACTGTCTTGGTTGTTTCTCACTAAAGTTGTGAGGAAGATGGGGATCTTAGAAAGGTTTATTAGATTGATTTTTGGTATTGTATCTAACAACTGGTACTCAGTACTTGTGAATGGACAACCATATGGTTTTTTTAAGTCGACTAGAGGGGTAAAGCAAGGTGATCCTTTGTCACCTGCTTTGTTTATCTTCGTTGCAGAAGCACTTTCAAGAGGGCTGAATGCATTGCATCAGAATATGTACTTCTGTGGCTATGGATTGCCCAAATGGAGTCCCAAGATCAACCACCTTGCATATGCAGATGACACAATTGTATTTTCATCGGCAGATGCCACTTCTCTGAGACTGATTGTGGAGACTCTGAACTCTTATAAAGCAGCTTCTGGGCAACTAATTAACAAATCCAAATCTGCAGTATATGTTCATCATTCAACAAGTGAGGAAGTAGTGAGAAAAAAAGAAAGAGTTACTGGAATTGAAAGGCAAGACTTCCCATTTATCTATCTTGGTTGTCTTATTTTCTACAAAAGGAGAAGGATGGACTACTGTGAAGGATTAATCACAAAGGTACGTGATAAACTACAAGCTTGGAAAGGCAGATTGTAGTCTATTGGAGGGAGGGCAGTACTGATAAATAGTGTGCTGCAGAGCATGCCTATTCACTTGCTTTCAGCAGTAAATCCACCTAATTATGTGATCAACAAGCTGCACAAGTTATTTGCTAGGTTTTACTGGAGTAATTCTATTGATGGTAGAGCAAGACACTGGGCATCGTGGGACACTTTATGCCTACCTTATGATGAAGGAGTAGGATTTAGATCACTACATGATATGTCCAAAGCCTTACTTTGCAAATTATGGTGAAATTTTAGAACTAAGCCATCCTTGTGGAGTTCTGTTATTAGCCAAAAATATTGCAAGAAGTTGAATGCCATTGTAGTTCCTTGGAGGAATGGATCACATATATGGAGGAAGATGTTGGAGTGTAGAGATTTTGTGGAGCATCAGATTTTCTGGAAATTAAAAATGGGATCATCCGTTTTTTGGTTCGACAATTGGACATGCTTGGGAGCTCTTTACTTTGTAACGCCTCCGGAATTCATTGTTGATGAATCAATTAACAATGTGAATGAAGTGATGTTCAAAGGACAGTGGGATGCGGAGAAGCTCAGAAAACTTTTGCCTGATGATTTAGCATCGCACATTCTGGAAAGCATACCATGTCCAGCAATCTTAGAAGAACTGGACAAGCCTATATGGAGCCTAGAAACTAGAGGGCAATTCACAGTTAAGTCTGCCTGGCACTACATAAGGAGGAGGAAAGATCTAGCTATTTCATACTCTAATATGTGGATTAAGGGGCTAACTTTTAAAATTTCTTTCTTTATGTGGAAGTTATGGAAAGGCAAACTACCACTAGATGATGCACTAAAAAGAATGGGGTACTTCATGCCTTCAAAATATTGGTGCTGTGTAATGCCAAATGAAGAGACAGTAGGCCATGTGTTTTTCCGATCTTACACAGCCACAAGAGTTTGGTCATATTTTTTCTCATATGCTGGGCTATCACTGGAGGAGTTAAACTTGCAGCAAGCTATAGTGAAGTGCTGGACATTGAGGGTGATGCCTAGACTAAAGCCCATCTTTCTAGCTCTACATTGTATCATTGTTTGGGAACTATGGAAAAGGAGGAATAGCAACAAACATGGGGAACCGGTGTCTGTTAACAGGGTGGTCTACCAGGTATGCACAACTGTGCAGTCACTCATTAAGGTGAGGAAGCCTGGGATTGTTCATGTACCTTTCAGATGGCCTGATATACTTAAAATGATGGAAAAATACACTCCTAAGCTAAAGTTTAACAAAGTGTTATGGGAATTACCAATGCAAGGGTGGACAAAGATCAACATTGATGGAGCCTCGAGGGGTAATCCAGGAAGAAGTGCAAGGCTATTGTTTGAGAAATGAATAGGGTGACCTGCTGTATGCATGTGGAAAGGAAATTCAGGAGGTGACAAATACACAAGCAGAAGCTATGGCCATTCTGGAGGCTTTGAAATATAGCATGGCCAATGATATATTTAATATCTGGGTGCAAACAGATTCAATGATGCTAAAGAATGTGATTGAAGGAGTTTGGAAGCCACCTTGGGTTATTGAAGAAGAATTAAAGGAGATAAGGCAGATGTTAGGCATGTGCAATGGCAGAATATCACATATATATCGAGAGGGGAACAAGTTAGCTGATCACTTGGCAAACTATGCACTTGATCAAGGGCTCATTGAATGCCACTCTTTCCATCATCTTGACACACAAGGCAGGAGACTGGTTAATGGGGATAAATTGCAATGCCCATATTTGAGAGTCAAGGTGTTGAGACAGTAGGAGGAGATGTTAAGAAAAGGCCAAAGGAATTGGTGACGGAGATGGAAATAAATCAGGATCAATATACTCAAATCATTGTGGAGGAGATGATGTTGATCTATTTTTTAACTAACCTTGTGTTCTTTTTTACAGGAAATGATACTGAGCTCATGCATCGTCACCTAATACGACTTCTATGGGTGGTATTATCACTATGTGTTCATTCCCTTGAAGAAGGAAAAGTGACATGCACAAGCAGGAGGAGACATTGCTGGAAATACATTAGTTTTTGCATGACAGAGCACTTGAATTGGCAGATAATTCTGGAAAAAATTCAGACTTTTAGTCACAAATACTCAGTGCTACATCATAATTTAGCATATGAGGAATCAAACAAGACTTCAACAAAACATAAAGGGACAACACACGACATTGGTGTCAAAAGGGACAGTAGCAAATATGATCGCAACAAGCACAAAGCTGATGATCAGGTCTGCAGATGGATCACTTCAATTTTTAATTGGAATCCATTTGCACATACAGGGAATCAGCCATCAGGAACACAACTGAAGAGTCATTTGAGTCACAAGGAAGACGTGGAAACAGCTGGAATATTCAATCATAAACAGCATACAATGTGCAAAACATGGAAAATACAGCTGTTTTTAGTTGGATTTAGGGGGGTGGTACTTCAGGTCAGAGGAAGGAAATCAACACATTCAGATAGCAGGATATACAAGGAACACAAGAGGAAAGAAGAAGTTACTGTGTCCATGCCCAACCATTTGAGGAAATTTCTTGTGGTGGTATTAGTACATTGTACTCAGTCCGCAGAAAGGAAATCGAGGGTAGATACAAGCATGGAACCAAGGCATGCCTTTCTAGGTGCAAAACTCTCTCTTTTTGTGGTATTAGTACTAACTACTTATTCCAATGAGAGTGAAGTTGTGGAAGGCACAAGCATGACACTGTTTAATCACCACATGCTGCGAGATTATGAACAGGATTATCACCATGTTCTAGCAAACATGGATAGTC
Organism: Nicotiana sylvestris; assembly: GCF_000393655.2. Lineage (NCBI taxonomy): Eukaryota > Viridiplantae > Streptophyta > Magnoliopsida > Solanales > Solanaceae > Nicotiana > Nicotiana sylvestris. The sequence continues at coordinate 61,076,161 of NC_091057.1, read as the reverse complement.
GACATTTCTACAGCACGTCTGAGGTGAGGCAACAAAGTGCAGAGGAACTCAAGACAGTGTGCAATGTCACACACTGTCCAGAGTACCGATGTCGCGACAGCAGTTAACACATGGAATTATGGAAGCAAAATGCTGTATAACTATCACAGTAAACAGGAACTGGGCATTGATTGCAGCAGATAACCATGGTTGGAATTCTGAAGAATTAAAGAACTGTGAATTCATACCAAAATTTAAAGATCGAAAAGGACATGTGCAACAGAGGATTGCCCATTTTTTATACTTGTATCTGGAGATCACATTTCTACTGAGGAAGTTTGGCATCTGTTCAAGAAGGATATATAACACAGCTGAATTATTTGATCACATGGATCAAGAGGAAGCACAAATGGCATGGAAATGGAAAGATAAATTTGAAGTCGCATGCGGCACAAAGCAAGGAAAATTACATACTGCGAAAGAAAATTTTTATCATGTCAGAAAGAACAAGGACTGTTGATACTCAATTTGGATGCAGCAGCAGGTGTGAAAGGTTTTCTACAGTATACTTTACACTCACAATTAATACACCATTGGGAAGGAGACCAAAGATGCGGCAAAGCGACACTTTCTAAAGCATTTATGTGGGAAAATATATCATGGCTATTTTTTATATCTCATTTATTTTTTCTTATTAGATTACATAATGTAATATTAATGTTGAGTTCATTGCTCAATATTGGTAATATGATCTATGTAATCAATAACGTTTATTTCTTTCATCGTCTACTGTATTTGATTTTTGACTTTCCATTTATATATAAAACTAGCCCTAGGCACTTGCCTAGTGGAGTGCCAAAAAAAAACTCCTAGTTAACAAAATGTTTGAAGGATAAATAGGTAAAAAAATATGGAAGCTTACATTGATGATATCTTGGTTAAGTCCAAGCACGCAGAGGACCATTTGAATCATTTGCAGGAAACGTTCAAAATTTTGAGAAAATACAACATAAAGATCAACCCGGAAAAATGTGCTTTCGGAGTCGGCTCGGGAAAGTTCCTCGTCTTCATGGTGTCGAATAGGGGCATTGAAATTAACCCCGATAAGATCAAGGCCATCGAGGACATCACCGTAGTTGATAGTGTGAAGGCCATGCAAAGGTTAACAGGTCGAATAGCCGCTATGGGTCGATTCATCTTGATGTCATCAGATCAGAGTCACCGGTTCTTTTCCTTACTCAAAAAGAAAAAGTATTTTGCACGGACCCCGAAATGTCAACAAGCCTTAGAATAATTGAAGCGATATCTGTCAAGTCCATCATTGCTTCACACCCCGAAGGTAGATGAAAAGCTTTATTTGTACTTGGAAGTGTCCGAGATAGTGGTAAGTGGGGTGCTAGTTCGAGAAGAGCAACGTATGCATTTTCCGGTTAATTACATAAGTCGAACTCTAGGAGATGCTGAAACTAGGTACCCTCACTTAGAAAAATTAGCACTTGCATTGATAAGCGCATCTCGAAAGTTAAAACCATATTTTCAACGGCACCCTATATGTGTACTAACCACCTACCCCCTTCGAAATGTTTTGCATAAGACATAGCTATCGAGTCGATTGGCCAAATGGGCCGTCAAACTTAGTGGGTATGACATCGAATATCAACCCCGAACAACCATCAAGTCTCAAATCCTAGCTGACTTGGTGGACAATTTTACACCAACCCTCGTGCCCGAAGGGGAGAAAGAACTCCTACTAAGCTCGGGTACAGTGGCAGGGGTATGGACCTTTTCACAGACGGCGCCTCGAATGTGAAGGGGTTCGGGCTCGACATTGTTTTAAAGCCACCCATGGTTGATACCATAAGGCAATCTATCAAAACTCCTAGATTAACTAACAACAAGGCCGAGTATGAGGCAATGATTACAGGTCTCGAGCTAACCAAAAACTTGGGAGCAGAAGTCATAAAATCCAAGTGTGATTCTCTATTGTTGGTAAATCAGGTAAACAAGAGTTTCGAGGTTCGAGAAGATAGAATGTAGTGTTACCTAGATAAGCTACAGGTAACTTTGCACTGCTTCAAGGAGTGGACTCTGGATCACGTACCTCGAGAACAAAATAGCGAGGCCGATGCACTTGCTAATCTGGGATCTTCGGTCAAAGAAGACGACATCGTCCCAGGGACTGTCGCTCAACTATCAAAGTCTATAGTTGAAGAGGGTCATGCCGAGATAAATTCAACGAGTTCAACGTGGGACTGGAGAAATAAGTATATCGACTATTTGAAAAATGGAAAACTTCCATCGGATCACAAAGAATCGAGGGCCCTACGAGCCAAGGCTGTTAGGTTCGCATTAGATAAAGATGTCACATTGTACCGAAGAACATTCGATGGGCCTTTGGCGGTGTGCTTGGGGCCAAGGGACACTGATTATGTTCTACGAGAAATCCACGAAAGCACTTGTGGGAACCATTCCGGTGCCGAATCTTTAATCCATAAAATTATTTAAGCAGGATACTACTGGGATAACATGGAAAAAAATACTAAGGAATTTGTCAAAAAATGTGATAAGTGTCAACGATTTGCACCGGTGATTCATCAGCCCGGAGAACAACTCCATTCAGACTTATCCCCGCGGCTTTCATGAAATGGGGAATGGATATAATCGTCCCTCTACAAACAACCCCAGGTAAAGCTAAATTCATTTTATTTATGACTGATTATTTTTCTAAGTGGGTGGAAGCATAGGCCGTCGAGAAGGTCCGAGAAAAAGAAGTCATCGACTTTATCTGGGACCATATCAATTGTGTCGATTCGGGATACTCGCCGAGATTGTGTGTGAAAACCAAAAGCAATTCATCAGTAGCAAGGTAACGGAGTTCCTTGAAGCACATAAAATAAAAAGGATTTTAGATGATGCGAAGGGAAAATGGAGAGAAGTTTTACCCGAGGTCCTTTGAGCATATAGGACGACATCAAAATCTAGCATGGGGGCCACCCCGTTTTTGCTAGTATACGGTTCTGAGGCCCTCATCCCCGTCAAGGTTGGAGAACCCAGTGTCAGGTTTTGACATGCATCAAAGAAGTCAAATCACGAGGCCATGAATGCTATCCTCGAGTTATTAGATAAAAAGCGAGAAGCAGCGCTCGTTTGGATGACCGCGCAAATGCAAAGGATCAAAAGATACTACAATAGAAGGACCAACCTTCGACACTTTGGAGTTGGGGACTTAGTTTTACGAAAGGTCACCCTTAATACTCGAGGCCCCAATGAAGGTAAACTAGGCCCTAATTGGGAAAGACCGTACCAAGTCCTCGGAGTTGTCGGTAAAGGATCTTACAAACTCAGCACAATGGAAGGTGAACAAGTACCAAACAACTGGAACATATCATTACTTAAACGATACTACTGCTAAGGTATGACTTTATCCTTTTTGTCTGTTTAGGTTTAAAACTAACCTATTATAGGTTTTCAATCGAAGCTATCAAAGTCACATGATCTCGAAGACACCCTTTTTTACACGAAGGCCTTAGGTTTTAAAGCATGTGTTGCACTTTTTTTTCCCTTAGATCGGATTTTGTCCCAAATGGGTTTTACCGGCAAGGTTTTTAACGAGGCAAAGAATATGTGTTACCTAAGGAGAACTCAACTGTATCTGAGGCTTCTTTTCAATCAACCTCGAATACTCGGGGGTATCACCCTCAAAGATTATATTTTCAAGGAAAATACTTCACACCTAAGAGGGCCTCGATAGGAAAACTTTAAAATAGACCAAACGGTCAAATAAACCGTGTCCATATAGAATAGCCAAGCCCCGATGGCAAAGCATGTACACATGTATCAATTATTAGAAGAAGCATTCTGTGAATATCAAAAATATTTTGTGTCTCAAAGTAGTCTACTATTGTACGAGCTCTACACTCATAATTCTACGAGAAACGGCTCAAGAGCCAAAACATTAAAAAAAACCCCGAATACTCGGGGACTGTCATCGACAGTCAGTACATCCGAGTCATCAAAAACTCGGACTTATAAGACCTTAAAGAGGAACCCCTCGAAACAAAGCCAAGGCTAATATACTCGGGGACTAAATTTTTTGAGCAAGTTCGGAACGTTATCGGGAAACAAGTCCAAGTGACAAACCCGAAGGCTATGGCCATACTAAAGACTATGGTCATATAGAGGATATGGCCAAAACAATGCGAGTCGGAGACGTCCGACTTCCGCTATAAATTAAAGGCCTTCAAACATTGAAACACCGGTTAAGTCAGGCTACCCCCGGCAAAAGCAAAATATAAAGGGCTTTGATAAATTCAACCCTCCGAAAAATCTAAGGCTTCGATAAATTCAGCCCTCAAATAATCCAAAGGCTTTGATAACACCAAACCTTCGGAAAAACCTCAATAGGTATTCTATTATTTCTACACAAACAAATGACTAATAAGATTCCGATACGTTGAACCTTCGAAAAACCCAACGGGTACAAAAATACAGGCTAAGCCATAACTAAAATTTCACCAAGTCTTTTAGCCAAAATGAGGGAAAAGTTATATAGCTATTTTAGAGGCCAAAACGACCCAATTTAAAGAGCCTAAGGGCCAATTTCGAAAGAGCCTAAGGGTCGATATATAAGAGCCTAAGGGCCAACTTTAAAGAGCTTAAGAGCCAAAAGCTTATAAGAGTCCGAGACTTCGTTCTCACTCAACTCGGAGCCAAAAGCCCCATTGTTCCGAGCTCGCATCAAATTGATTTTAAGCTTAGCTCGAGGACCATCTAAAACCTTAAGGGGTATTATCTTGAGAAATAAAAACCTAAGGGTTTATTACGAGTCTGAATCGATACTCGAGCTGAGTATTTGAATAATCGAAATTTTCCACAAACGGGGACAAAATAAAATCCAACACAAATCGAGAATGGAGCAAAAAGATACTTTATATTCATAAGAGAAATTTACAAAACATATTTACAATGCCCACAAGGGGCCCTTGCACAAAAAATAAAACCTAATCTATTTTTGGGGTCACACCCCCGGGAGTGTCATCTTCAAAAACTGCATCTTCAGCGGCTCTATCTTCGGGAGTCTCCTCTCCCTCAGGAACATATTCTTCACCTTTCTCGTCCCTAGAGCCATTCACTACATCCTCATCATCGGAGGAGATAAGAAACCTAGTATCGGTTTCCCGTGCCTTTGCTTCGGCTATCTCCTCGGCAAGGTTAAACCCCTCGGGCATGGATTTCCTCGAGAATCTCCCTCCTGGCCGGGCACTTGGCCAATTCATTACTCCATTTTTCCCGTTTGGAGGCATCCCTCAACTCAGCTTGAATATCCGCGACTTCCCTCAAGTATATGGCAATCGATTTATTAGTTGCAACCTTCCTCTTCTCCGCTTCAGCCTTAGCCTGTACAACTTCGGCCTGGGCTCTAGCTAGCTCAACCTCTAACTCCTCAATTTTCCTGGCCTGAGCCAAACCCTTCGCTTCAATGCCTCGGAGCTAAGCTTCAGTCGAGGTCAGTTGGGCTGTAACAGCTCCCTTATTGGCAGCAAGTTGATCCATGTTCTTCTTCCATCGATGACAATCAGCTCGAACTTGATCTACCTCACCCTGGAACTGCCCAATCATATCTAGCTTTTGCTGCAGTTGAGCTATCGAAGTTTTAGCCTCCAAAGTAGGTCCAAAAAGGTTGTACTCTATTAAAATCATAGTTACCTGCTCATCTTGGTCGAACTCGCTTTTTTGAGCTTTGGCCAATGCGGTTCGGAGATCCTTAAGCTCCTCTTCCTTCTGGATATAGAGGAGCCTCAGGGCTGTCTCTTCGCCTGAAACTTTCTTGAGCTCAACCTCACATTGGCTCAGCTTAGCTCTAAACTTTACAATGTCCTATAAGTTAAATGGAGACATATCAGTCAAAATAAAAGAAAGAAAGAATAAATTACAATAATGAAGGTAAGTACTTACTCGGGAAAGGAGATGTTCAGCCTCTTCAAATATGGTGGATGCATCATTAAGGTTGTTGGCATCCATAATCCCAGCATAGCAACCCTAAAAGGGATCGTCCTCGATGACCTTGTTCTAATCGGGCCTACACAAAGCTTTGGTTTCTTCGATTTCCCCATCGGAATAAGTTAGCAATGAAAGGGAGTGACTTGTTGTCGCTGCCCCGAGCTCTTCACTCGGGGCATTCCCATTATCATTAGGGGACTCAGCATTTACCCCCCCCTCCAGAATAGTTGTTGAAGACGGAGGGACAATATCAACATTTGGGGACACAGGGGCCTTGTCCGTTTCTTCCTTCGGGGTCTCCTCACCATGGGAAGAGGTTTCTAGTTCGGAAGGCTTGGCGGCCTCGATTGGCTTCCTGGTCCAAGTCACCAGCACCGACTCTTCATCATCATTTTCTTCATCATCCGGGGAATCATGGGCCGGATCTGCGCCCGTTTTAGCAATTCTCTTCCACAACATTCGAGCGAGAGCTTTCTTGTCTTGAGAGTCTTTGGGCTTCGAAACCCTTTTTCTTTTGTTGTCCTTCTCGGACTTTGGATTTGAAGGCTTGGTATTTTCCTCGAGTGGAGCCAGCCTCATCTTGGATGCATCACCAAGGCCTGCGTAAGTGAACATTAGTAAGTTGACGACAATAATATACGGAAGGTGTTTAAAACTTGGGAAAAACACTTACCATGGTTCTTGGACTCCCACTGGCCCTTCGCTAATTCGCACCACTTACGCTCATCATAGGAAGAGGTGGAGGCTAACTTCCGGACCCAATCCTCGAGGTCGGGCACCGCTTGGGAACCCAGGCATTGGCTGTGAAAAGAAGGGTAAAGGCGTTATAAAATGTGAAAACAGAATATGAATAGATACTGGAATACGAACTCCACTAACGATTAAAGTTCCTCTTCTCCGGGAACGGCATCTTATCCACGGGGATGATATCTGAAGTTCTTACTCTAACAAACCAGCTCATCTAACCCTGATCTTTGGTTTCGTCAGTGCTGGCAAAAAAGTCCTTCATTGTTCAGCGCTGCAACTTGATAAGCCCACTAAATAACTGGGCTGATACAATCGAATCAGGTGGCTAAGGGTAAATTCCAATCCCTCAGCCTTTTCAGAAAAATACCGCAGCATGATCACGATATGCCAAAAAGAGGGGTGAATCTGACCGAGGGTGACTTCATATGTTTTGCAGAAGTCGATCACCACCGGATCGAGGGAACCCATTGTGAAGGGGTAAATATAGACACTTAAATACCCCTCCACGTGGGTGGTAATGCTTTCATCGGGGCTCAGGATCTGAACCTCGACCTCATCTCCCTAGCCACAGTCCCTCTTCACATCCTTGATAAGCTTCTTTGTTATCAAGCTAATATATCGAGATGCGTGCTCGCATTGGCCTGGGACGTCGGGAGGATTCTTAATGCTAAAGTCCTTCTTAATAATGCAAGGACCGGGGGTGATTTCCTCAAGTGTTGGCTGCACCATCGGTTTGGCCGGCCGGGAGGCAGAAAAAGATGATGCTTTATCCTTTTTACGGACAGTTTTGGAAGTTTTGACCATGGTTGTATGGTAAAGAATACGAGTTGCACAGGGATGTGGTGTTTCTTGCAAAAGCTTGACATTTTTCGGCGCTTAAAGAGGCGGTGGAAACAGGTGATTAGAGAAAGAGATGATGGGAAAGAAGTAAAGAAAGAGTAAAGTTCTTTACTTAGAGGAATCGCCTCATATTTATAGAAGAGCAACGATGGTTCGACGATACTAGTGGCCGACCAATACTGGCGTGCATTCAATATTTTTGGGGAAGTGGACCGACGGGATGTTTCGGTCACTTCGAACGCCTGAATCAGGGAAATGACGTCATCATAAAAGGTTCGAGAAAATCGTGGTTCAAATCGTTTCTTATCATCTTACTCTAAGAAACGCGGGGACTATCTGTATACGGTCGAGATACAATGCCTCTGATTTCTATGCCTTAGAGGCCATCCTGAGTCCGAATCCGGGTAAGATCAAGTTCGGGTTCGAGGGACCAAACCCGAGTTCGAAGGCGAAGCACGATGCATACCGAGGTCGAGTGTGTTCGACCCCGAAATAGTACAGTTGTGGATTTGTACCAGAACGAATTAGATTTCTGCCACGTCCCCAAAGTCATGGCGCAAAATCTCAGAATATGATGGTACTATTCCGTACTAGGCGGTTAGACAGTTGTACCAAGAATATTCCTTACTATAAATGGAAATATTCCTTATTTAGGGCTCCCCTATTATATAAAAGGGACCCTAATCATTTGTAAAACAAATTATCATCACTGAGCAAAGAATATACTCTCTACATTTTTACTGTTCATCAACATTGTCTTTTAGCTCCATCGTTCTTACTTTATTTGATTACTTAACTGTTCTTACTGCCCTAAGCCACCTCGAGGTCACCGTCTCGAGGTCACCACTGTCAAGTATTATTGGTTTGATTCACTTCTATCTTTCATTTCTACTTCATATTTCTTGATTATTAATTGGTATTGAACTAAATCACATATATTTAAAACCACTAATCAAATTTAATTGTTACTCAGATTTTCGAGGTAAACAAGGGAGGGGAGAATCAATCATCGCAAAATTCATTTTGAAATATTTGGTTTGCACTTTTAACTTTGAAATTGCTAAGTCTTTAATTAGTTTACCTTTGAAATAAAAGTAACATTTATATCAAAATATTGACAAAATGGCATAAACCTAGTCTGATGATAGCATAAAGGTGCATGCTAGCGCTATAATTAGTTAGCGCAACTTAATTGGATAAATGATAGTACTACATATATATTTGATTGAACAAAACTTTAAAAATATGTTACAATAGATATCTGACTGTGATAATATTTTTACAAGGATATCTCTTCTTATCCCAAATTGATATTCGCTTTGTATTATTTTTAACCAGTATTGGCCATTGAATGCAGAAGTATTGTTTGTCCGAAATTATACTTAGACACATATACTATAAAGAATGTTATAAAAAGAATTGTATTTAACGTGAATATCTATATTTTAGAGAGATTTTTGGGATTTTACTTGATGACTAAGTCACTCTATCGCTATAAATAGAGGGGTCATATTCCAATGTAATCATCTCAAATCAATAAGAGTTCTCTCTCCCTACTTTTCTCTGCAATACTCTTCTTTTTTTTTTATTGTTTTATAATACGTTATTAGCACGAGACTCTAACCAATTGAGTAGAAGCTTTGGGATTGAGCATAATGATTGTAAATTGTTTCATGAACTTCCTTCAGGATTAAATTTTGGATTTAAGGTAAGTATTTCACTTTATTTTTTCTCTTTTAAATTCTTGACATTCTATAATTTGATTTTAAATACAAGCAAAGACAATAAGTTGTGATTATAAATCTAATAGAGTTTGTAAGAAATTATAACCACGTGAAGTGGTAAAAAATTTATGCCTTACCATGATAAAATTCATGTATGATTGTGGGCAAAGAAATAGAAATTCGTCCTATTGAATTTGCTTCATTCTCATTCCCTTAAGAGAATATGATAGCAGTACGTAATAAGTCTGAAAGAAGATAAAATTATTAGCGTGAAGGTATCAATGGATGTGGATGTGGCAATGGACGAAATTATAATCGTCATCATTATAGTAATGAGAATAATAAGGATTCTCAAAAATAATCATTCACTTTGTGAAAGTAATGTTTGTCATCGATTTGACATGAGGTTTCAAAAGCACATATAGATGACTATCGTCAATTCATGATGTGAATGTGACAACAAGTGATTTATGAATATATATTAATTCTTGGAAGAATATGAACGTGCTAGTGGTAGTGAATATACCACACTCACCTCTAGAATGAGGTTTGAGGGAAAATAGGAAAATAATATCATTATTATGGTATGAATGGTCATTGATCACATACCTATTGTACACCAAAATATTTTGGCGATGTGATTATTAAAGGGCAATAGTAATGCAAGAAACAGATCTTGCATGGTTGAATTTAGTTAACGGATGATTCAGAGTCAAATTGGAAGAAGGAATCTAGTTTTGGAAGTTTAAGCCGTGAGAATTTGACTAGAATTTGACTTTTATGTAAACGGCCCCGGAATGGATTTTGGGTGATCTCAACAGCTTCATATGATGATTTTGAACTTAGGCGCGCGTCCGAATTCGGACTTGGAAGTTCGTAGGGTAAATTGAGGCATTTCGGCGAAAGTTGGAAAAGTTGAAGTTTGGAAAATGGAGAAGTTTGACTCAAAGTTGACTTTTGTGATATCGGGCCGGAATGCGATTCCGAGAGTTGGAGCAGCTCCGTTATGTCATTTTGGACTTGTTTGCAAAATTTGGCGTCATTCCGGGTTGATTTGATAGGTTTCGGCGCGAGTTTTGGAAGTTGGAAGATTTGAAAGTTCCTAAGCTCGATTCATGGTGTGATTCACCATTTCGGCGTTGTTTGATGTGATTTGAGACCTCGAGCGAGTTTGTGTTAGTTTATATAACTTATTTGGGTGTTTAGACGGGGTCCCGAGGGCCTCAGGTATGTTCCAGGTAGGCTACAGGTCATTTTCGCCTTTTTTGGATTGCTGATATCTATCAGCTGGTTTTCTCCTTTGTGTTTGCGTCTGCTTCTCCGCGTTCGCGAAGAGTAATCTTGGAGGAGGAATTTGTTTTTCTTTGCGTTCGCGTTTAATCTCTCGCTTTCGCGAAAGTTTGCCTTTATCCTTCTTCGCATTCGCAACCACTACATCGCGTTTACGTAGTAGAATTAGGAGCCAGGGGCTGGTGGTTATCACTTCTTCGCATTCGCGTCACTCTCCCTGCGTTCGCGAAAGCTTATGTTACTTACTCTCCGCGTTCGCGTCCCTTATCTCGCGTTTGCGATGGGCTTTTCTTGGCAGCTTCAGTTTTCTTCTCCGCAAACGCGATTGTTCTTCCACGTTCGCGATGCACAAATACCTTGGCAGCCAGAATATATTTCCAAATCGAGGGTTACACAATTTTCATCATATCTTGACTTGTGGAGATCGGTTTTGAACGATTCTTTGAGGGTTTTTCAAGAAAAACGATTGGGTAAGTGTTCTTCACCTAAAATCTAACATATTTCATGATTTTATCTTCATTTTCATCATTTAATTTGTGTTTGAGGAAAATGTTGGTTTTGAACGAAAATTTCTAAAATGAAAAATCATGATTTGAGGGACCAAATGGCATCAGAATTTAATAATTTTAGTATGGTTGAACTCGTATTGGAATGGGTATTCAGTTTTTATAAAATTTGTCAGGTTCCGAGGTGCGAGCCGGGGGATCGACCTTTGGACCGATTTTTGGATTTTGTTAAAAATTGAGACTTTATGATCCGGAATAGTTTCTTATGTGTTTTATTTATGCTTTGAAGTTAATTTTGTTAGATTTGAGCTGTCCGGAGGTCTTTTCACCCGATAAATGCATTTTTGAATATCGATCTATCATCTTTGAGGTAAGTATCTTTTCTAACCTTGTGTGGGGGACCTTTCCTTAGGATTTAAGTCTTCTATGTTGATTGTAGTTCATGTACGCGAGGTGACGAATGTGTGCTCGGACTTATCTATGGAAAATTGACTTGAGCCATAAAACATGCTCGGTTAGAATCTCGGAGGCGGACTCTCGAGGATATGCACGCGGGGGCATTAATCTGTCTGCCGAGCTTGAGAGGGTGAAGACCCTAGAGAAAAAAGTTGTTGCCCTGCTTGCTTCTGAAGGTGTGTAGAGCAGTGGCTCAAGAGATGATGAGAATGAAAGCGAAATCTCTGCAGGGAAAGAGGCTGTTGAAGACCCTAGGGCCATGGACGGAACTGTCGGGGCACAACCTCTAAGGGAGCCATCGAAGGCATAGACTCGATGGTAGATTAGGGTTTTATTTGATCTCTCCCTTGTAAGGGCTTTATAGGCCTTGTAAATGTACCCTTGTGAGCAATATACATAGAAGGCCTTTCGTTTTTCATCACTTATCTTTTTCCTTTGCCTTTTAAGAATAATCCGCGATGTTTTTTGACAATTGGTCCGAGATTTTGGACCTCGGGTTAGACCATTGACTTTTCGCCATTGCTGAGCGATTCATGATAATCGAAGGTCGATCGTTTGGGGCCTAGTCCCCGAGTCGGGTTCTCGACTCCGGTTACTGGCCCTTAAGTTTTGAAACCGATCGTGAGATTTTTTTGGGTTGGCTGTTGGGTTGGCGTGACTTCTAATCGGTCCTGAGGCTTTTTTAGGCTGGCGACAATGGCTCTTATGTGTTGGGTTGGTGCGACCTTTTAATTTAAGCTGGCATCAGTGGCTCTTACGCATTGGGTCAGTACAACCTCTTAGTATAGGTTGGCGACAGTGGCTCTTACGCATTTTCCCTTAGGCTTTTAGTTAACTGTTTTGGGCTCAATCTTCGAGTAGGATTTCGACTCGAGCTTATTGACCCTTAATTTTTCAAAATTTAAGCTGGCTCTTAAGCTCTTACGCGTCGGGTCGGTACGACCTCTAATGTAAGCTGGCATCAGTGGCTCTTATGCGTCTGGTCGGTACGACCTCTAATGTAAGCCGGGGTTAGTGGCTCTTACGCGTCGGATCGGTATGACCTCTTATATAGGCTTTATTTTTCCCTGGCTAAAGACTTTTTGAAGTTTTTGTGTTCGCCCGGATCTTCGATGGCCCGATAAGAAACTTGATTATGAGTCGTTATGTAGCAATGAATGACCACCTTGGGAGGTTTTGCTCGATGGTTGAATTGTTTCGAAGCCTGTCATTTGCAGCTGACATGATCGAAGCCCTTTTGCTTATGCTGAGGGTAGCCTGATTAATCGGTTGTTTTCAAAGTTTTTTCGAAGTAATTGAAGGCCGGTGATTTTGTAGCGATAGTTGGGCGTCCCCGAGTTACATGAGTTTGGTTGGTACAGCCTTATGATCGTAGTTATAGTATTTGGCAGTAGCCTTTCAGTCCCCGAGTGAAGTAGTTTCGGCGTCTATATTGAGGGTATGACTTTTTAGAGGTCTTATAAGTTCGGATATATAGCCTTAACTTTAAGATCGGGATTATGCCTTTTGTAAGGTCTTACAAATTTTAACATGCCTTACTTGAGGTCTTATGGATGAGTTACTTGGTACAAGTATGGTTCATGCCTTGCTTGAGGCCTTACAGATAAGTTACTTAGTACAAGTATCGTCCATGCCTTGCTTAAGGTCTTACAGATAAGTTACTTGGTACAAGTATGGTTCATTCCTTGCTTGAGCTCTTACAGATAAGTTACCGATTGCTCAAAGGGAAGACAGTCGACGACAGACCCCAAGACGTCGATAATTTTTTGGCTTTGGAGCCGTTCTTCGTAAACTTGGTGTTGCCTCAATGAGGGCTTATGAGCTCGAAATTTCCAACCCGGAGGCCATATGGCTTCGATCTTTTGATGTCAGTCCACGAGTGTTTGGGGACATTCCGGCTCTGGAGCCATTTCTTGCAGAAAATAGCAGACTTCTTTGAAGCGCAAAATTTTTTCGATGGAGGAGAAAATATTCTTTGATTACGTGGCACACGTATACATGTTTTCGTTGTCAAGGGCTCGGTTATACTATGCGGACACGGTTCATTCGACCGTTTGGCCCGATACATCATTTTTCTATCGAGACCCTTTTTTGGCACATCTTGACTCCTCCGAGGAGGTGGCTTCCCAGGGGGATGCCCCCCAGTATTTGAGGTTGACACAAGAGAAGCCTTGGATACTTGTTGAGTTCCCCTTAGGTAGCATATAGAGGTTTCCTCGTTAAAAACCTTGCCGGTAAAACCCTTCTTGGGATAAAACCCGATCGAAGGAAAAGAGTGCAACGTTAGCTTTAAAACCCAAGGTCTCTGAGCCGGGGGATGTTTCGGCGCCTTTCATCAGACACCTTAGCAGTAGTAGAATTTGAGCCTTGATATGTTCCAATTGCTTGGAAGTTGTTCGCCTTCCATGATACTGAGCTTGTAGGACCCTTTGTTGATTACTCCGAGGACACGGTATGGTCCCTCCCAATTTTGGCCTAGATTTCCTTCATTGAGGTTTTGAGTGTTTAGGGTGACTTTTCTCAGGACCAAGTCCCCGACTCCAAAATGTTGGAGATTCGTTCTCCTGTTATAGTACCTTTCGATCCTTTGTTTTTGGGCGGCCATTCAGACCAGTGAAGCTTCTCGCTTTTCATCCAATAGTTCGACGGCCGTAGTCATGGCCTTGTTGTTTGAGCTCTCGGTGGTGTGTCGGAATCTTGTGCTTGGTTCTCCAACCTCCACCGGTATCAAATCCTCGGAACTATATACTAGAGAGAAAGGTAGTTCTCCTGTGCTTGATTTTGGAGTTGTTCGGTATGCCCATAGCACTTCGGAAAATATTTCTCAACACTTTCCCTTAGCACTTTCCAACATCTTTTTTAAGTTTTGAATGATGGTATTGTTTGTAAATTCGGCCTGACCATTTGAACACAGGTGGTAGGGTGTCGACAAGATTCTCTTGATTTTGTGATCCTCGAGGAACTGTGTTACTTTGCTTCCGATGAACTGCTTCCCATTATCAGATGTTAACTCAGAAGGAATCCTGAATCGGCACATAATGTGGTCCTAGATGAAGTTAATGACTTCTTTTTCTCTTATGTTTTCGAAGGTCTGCGCTTTCCACCCATTTTGAGAAATAGTCAATCAAAAATAAAATAAATCTAGCTTTACCCGGTGCCGTTGGTAGAGGTCCGACGATGTCCATCCCCCATTTCATAAACGGCCACGGCGATAAGACCGAATGTAGTTGTTCACCAGGTTGGTGAATCATTGGGGCAAATCTCTAGCATTTGTCATACTTTCGGACGAATTCTTTGGTGTCTTTTTCCATGTTGTCCCAATAGTAGCCTGCTCTGATCACCTTTTGGACTAAGGAATTGGTGCCGGAATGGTTTTCGCATGTGCCCTCGTGGATTTCTCGGAGCACATAATCTGTGTCTCCCGACCCTAGACATACTAATAGGGGGTCATCGAATGTTCTTCTATACAGAATTCCGTTTTCGTCGAGCGAGAATTGGGCTGCTTTGGTTCGAAGGGCCCTCGATTCTTTTTGTTCCGTGGGAAGTTTCCCACTGTTCACCACTGATTTGGATAGCTGAACAACAGCCCTAGGGAGTAGGTCATCTTCTTCGACAGACGATCCCAGGTTTGCGAGGGTATCGGCCTTGCTATTCTGCTCTCAAGGTATGTGGACCAGAGTCCATTCTTTGAAATGGTGCAATGTGACTTGAATTTTGTCCAAGTATCTTTGCATCATGTCTTCTCGGACCTCGAAGCTCCCATTTACCTGATTTACTACCAGGAGGGAATAGCATCTTGCTTCAACGACTTCATCCCCTAGGCCTTTGGCCAATTCTAGAACTGCAATCATAGCCTCATATTCAGCTTCGTTGTTAGTCAATCTTGCAGTTTTTACAGATTGTCTGATTATACTACCCGTAGGCGGCTTCAGAACTATACCGAGCCCGGACCCTCTTATGTTCGAGGTGCCGTCAGTAAACAGGGCCCACACCCCAGAAGGTGTGCCTGCTTTTAGTAAAAGTTATTTTTCTACCTCAGGCACAAGGGAGAGCGGGAAGTCGGACACGAAGTCCACCAGAATTTGAGACTTGATAACCGTTTGGGGTTGATACTCAACATCATATCCCCCAAGTTCGATGGCCAATTTGGCCAGTCGGCCCGATAATTCAGGCTTATGCAATATTCTTCGAAGAGGATATGTTGTTAAAACACAAATACGATGGCATTGATAGTAAGGTTTCAATTTTCGTGATGCGCTTATTAATGCAAGAGATAATTTTTCTATGTGTGGATACCGAGTTTCGGCATCTCTAAAGGTCTGACTTACATAATAAACAGGAAATTGCATACCTTGTTCTTCTCGAACCAGCACACCACTTACCACTCTCTCGGATACGACCAAGTATAAATACAGTGTCTAATCCTCCTTTGGAGTATGGCGTAAAGGCGGGATAGTTAGATATTGCTTCAACTCCTCTAGGGCACGTTGGAATTCCGGAGTCCATTCAAAGTTGTTTTTCTTTTTGAGTAAGGAGAAGAAATGATGACTCCTGTCTGATGATCTCGATATGAATCGGCCTAAGGCTGCTATCCCCTCGGTCAGTCGTTGCACGATATTCACGTTGTTTACCACTGTGATTTCTTCGATGGCCTTGATTTTGTCGGGGTTGATCTCGATTCCCCTGTTTGACATCATGAATCCTAAGAATTTGCATGAACCCACTCCAAAGGCACATTTCTCGGGATTAAGTTTCATGTTGTAGCTTCTAAGGATGTCGAATGTCTCTTGCAAATGAGTCAAATGGTCCTCTGCGCGCAGGGACTTAACTAGCATGTCATCAATACAAAACTCCATGGATTTGCCTATTTATTGTTCGAACATTTTATTAAACTAGTCGTTGATATGTGGCTCCCGCGTTTTTCAGCCCGAAGGGCATTACATTGTAGCAATATGTATTGTACTTCATAATGAACAAAGTCTTTTCCCTATCCCTAGGGTTCATCTGAATTTGATTATACCCCGAGTAGGCATCGAGAAAAGTGAGGGTCTCATGACCCGCTGTGGCATCAATCAAACGGTCGATGTTAGGCAACGGGAATGAATCCTTGGGGCATGCCTTATTTATGTCTTTATAATCTACGCACATTCATAACTTATTTGCCTTTTTGGGAAATACCACCACATTGTCCAGCCATTCGGGATACTTTACCTCCCTAATAGACCCTATTTTGAGGAGTTTTGTTACCTCATCCTTGATGAATGTGTGTTTTACTTCGGACTGGGGTCTTCTTTTTTGTTTCACCAGTTTGAATCTAGGGTCGACACTTAGTCGATAGGTGGTTATTTCCGGTGAGATCCCTGTAAAGTGGGACCAAGCAAAGCAATCGATGTTATTAATAAAAAATTGAATGAGTTTTCTCCTGAGTTTAGGGGTTAATGCCATTCCTAGGTATACCTTCCGATCTGGGAGATGTTCGATCAATGCAGCTTGCTCTAGTTCTTCTATAGTCGACTTTATTGTGTCTGATTCTTCGGGGGCAAAGAAGGTTCGGGGAGCGAGGAAATTTTCTTCTTCATACTCAGGGGTACGTTTGTCTCCCAGGTCTTTCGAGGTAGAGTGTATAGAATCTGACGTTTACCAGTGGACCGCGAACATTTTTTTCGCCGCATGTTGTTCTCCATATACTATTTTTATACCATCCTTATTTGGAAACTTCATCATCTGATGCAGAGTTGATGGTATTGCCCTCATGTTGTGTATCCACGACCTCCCAAGCAATGCATTGTACCTCACGTCATCGTCGTTGACATGGAATTTGGCATCCTGAACTACCTCGAACACGTTGACCGGGAGGGTAATATCCCCTTTCATAGCTTCGTCGGCCATGTTAAAGTCGTTGAGGACTCAGGAGGTAGGTATGATCTGATCGAGCAGTCCGAGCTGCTCTACCACCTTCAACCTAATTACGTTGGCCAAGCTACCTGGATCCATGAGTACACGTTTAATTTGATTGTTATTCAAGAGAAAATAAATTACTAGTGCATCGTTATGTGGTCGAGTCGAGGTCTCAAAATCTTCCTCGCTAAATGCAAGGATGTCTTCAGGCATGCGACCCCGAATTGACCATTCCATTGCGGCGGCCACTTTTACCCGTTTGATCACGGGTCCCTGGGGGATATCGGTCCCCCCAATGACCATATGAACGATGTGTTGAGATTTCCCACTCCGTTTTTCCTGTCTGCCTCTTTTTCTTCATGGGTGGGATTTTCCCGAGTTTCCTGTTGACTTTTCTGGCATGTATTCCTATTAATGTGGGTATTGACGTTAATGTGTTGGGCGTTACGTGAGACAGTGCCCACTGAGGTCAGGTCTGGCATGCTCTCGGGGTTTTGTGGTGGTACACCAGTACCTGGAACAGCTACACTGTTCTTTCCATAGTCCTCAAGACCGTCGTTTTCTCGTGTGTTTACTGGGTTAGACATTTTGATCTAAAATCAAAGATTCTTGGAGAAGAAGAAGTGTGAAAGATAACTTGCATTATGTAGTAAATCAGCAAGAAAACAATCACTATTATTTTTAGCCACGTGATGGGCGCCAAATTGTTTACCTTGAAAATGGTAATTATAATTAGATTTGATTGTGTGGTTCTAAAAATACGTGCGTGGTTTATTTTTATGCTTGTTGTTATGCAATAGATGCTAAGTGTGAGACTAGAAAATAAGGTAAGAACTCAAAAATAGTGTGTTTAAACAAACCGAGCAGTTGAGAATCGGGGCCTCGAGCCTGATTATATGGAGCCTCGAGGTCAAACTCGATACTGAGTTATGGACAGCCGATGAAGGGCTAAAAGTATTGAAAGCTTTGATGAAGGCTTTTTATGACCAATAATGAATAATAAATGAAGAACAATTAATAAAACACAATAAATGTAAGTAGTGAAATCAAGAGAACATGTTTAAGTTAGAGGGTAGAGAGAATGTTTTTGTATTGTATTCAATATTCTATATCATGTAATATCATATGTGCAAAAAATAGTAAAGGTCCCCTTTATATAGGAGGAGGGAATCCCAACATAGAACATGTGCATTTATTAAAAAGAAATGTAGTTGGTATAGCTACTTAGCAGTCTGGTACAAACTGGTAATATTCTGGTAGGTGTTGTCAGTTTGGACAACGTGCCTAGGGAACTTCCCGTTTATCCATGACAACCACCGACTCGTGCTTCCCCAAGGTCGGGTATAAAGAACCGTCGAGGTCAAAAACTCGAATTATGCCCCCGGGCCTTCGAGGCCTTTCGAGGTGAAGCTATGGAAAAGGACATAATGATTGCGAAATCGGGCTTTCAGATTTCACTCGTATATAGTGTCACATGGTGACTTATATTCGAAAGATATTTATTTGAAAGGGTTATATTCAAAAGGTATTCATTTTTAGAGAACTATTTTTGAAAATTATTTACTTGAAGGAAGTAAATTTTGAAATGTTTTTATCACTTGAAGGATTTGACTAATTGATTGAAGTTTGTTGGCTAAAACCTAATGTGAAAAATCTCGTAGTTGCTAAGTTATGACTTGTCCTTACTGTAATTGTTATTTCGGATTTGGGTTGTATTTTCGTTCATTTTTCTATTCTTATAATGGTGTTTCACTATTACTTGTTGTTTTCTTTCCTTATTGCAACTACTGTATTATTAGCCACATCGCGTAGTCTTCATATAAATATCATGTTTTATTGTTTCTATATTTATACTTGTTCAGTTTATTAGACCAGTAGGTGTCTTGACTGTTCCTCGTCACTACTCCGCCGAGGTTAGTCTTGATACTTACTGGGCATCGTTGTGGTATGCTCATACTACATTTCTGAATATTTTTGCGCAGATCCAGGTATTGTTCGATAGTAGCTGTGTGGACTCTTGCCGAGGAGACTCAAGGTAGCCCTGATGCTGCGTTCACAGACTTTGGAATCACCTTCCTATTTTGTATTCACATTTTTGTAGTTATTTCCATACAGATGTGTTTAGAAGTTGTAGCGAAACTCTGTAGAGCTTATGACTTGTACCGTCGGTTTTGGGAACATGTATATTTCATAAAGATTGCTATGATTAAGCTATTAGACTTTCTTTATTATGGTTGATATTCAGTAAATGTTAGGCTTACCTAGTCCCTAAGACTAGGTGTCATCACGAAACCCAACAGAGGGAAAATGGGGTCGTGACACATAGTAAGTCTCAAAAAAACTTATTTAGTTTCCAAAGTTTATGCGAAAGCGATTGATTATATTGAGACTATAAATAAAGAAAAAATTTAATATCTTTTATTACTATAACTTTAAGGGGGTAATATATATGTGAAAATCTACCTGCTTTATTCTCCAGTTTGTACTACATAAATAAAAGAATGCCACAATAAAGTGAGTTTATTGATATAAAAACCCATATCATAATAAACTTAGAATTTATTGATAATTGCACACGTCATGGTGTAAACTTGAACTTTATCAATATTGATAATTTATTCAATTGGCATAATTGGTTTAGCCATGTTAATTTAAGTATGATGTGAAAAATAAAAGAGAATTCACATGGGTAAATATTAAAGAACTAGAAAATTTTGTACAAATTCTCTTACGTTGTTCTCATTAATTAATAGACCAATTAAAATTGGGATTGAATCCCATGAATACTGGAAATATCAAAGGTGAATATGGGACCATTCACCTGCCATGTATACCACATAAGATACATCTATGAGATGGTTACATGTGTGATTATTATTAACCCGCAACCTGGTATTTGCGAGGTAACTTGCTCAATAATTTAATTTAGAACATAATTTCCAGATTTTCTATTCAAGATAGTTTATCTTGATAAGTTGATTTACATCACAACTGGTTTAGCAAGATGATTTATTGAGTGCCTCCACTTAATAATTAAACTATTGCTTATGAGAACAAAGTTATCTATATCAGTTTGATATACATTATATACGAAAGTATATTACATTCTCCCCTAACAAGTGCTTTAGGGTCAGGAACCAAATAATTCTATCGTATTATAATTAATGTGCAGTGTGTATTTTGATTAGCTCCAAAATGCACAAAGATGGGTTTCCAAAGTTGAGGAAGCAAGTTAGTTTTTCTAACATGAGGGAGAAACATGATACAATAGTTGAGAAAAAATTACATGGAATGAATTATTATTTATACATCTAGATCCTCGAATAAGATAATATGAACATGAAGTTCATAAAAATATAATACATCTGCAATATATTGCAAAACATGCCAGACGCATTTGCTGACCCAAAGAAAGTAACTATATTCTCATTGAAAATGCTCCTATTAGAATAAGTCCTAAAAGGACAAAGTCTATGGTACGCTTAAAGCGTATTCGACAAATCAGTTTCAAATAAAATTCTCGGTAAAGAAGATGAGAAAATGATCATAATAAGGAGGCAAGTGATCTAGAAGATCATATGACATAACACTTCATAAAATCTTAGGAGAGGTTCAGGTACCTAAAAATATGAATGAAGATATATCTATGTTATGTCTTTATGAAAAAAATATTGGAACCGATATAAAATATTTGTCAACGATATCTATCATAGCGCTAAGTATAGATGAGGACCTCAAGTCTGTCGAATACAGACACAAAAATATTGGCCAAACAGAAGAGATACAATTCAAATAGAATTGGTTTCATATGAAAGAGATGCAGTTTTGGACATGTAATACAAACACTTGAAAGTATAAATTCAATGATATGTGCAATCAGTTTTCGATATCTTATTTGTCTAGCATGACATGAAAACTTGATATGCATCTAATTAAATTCTATTATATGACTTAACTTATATGACAGTCCTTGAAGGATTTATATCGCTTAAAGCATATACAATTCTTGGTCCTGAAGTACCAGATCCTAAGTGTTATTTGCGCACATATGTATCTTGCTATAACTATAAATATGATAATGTGATAGCGAGAATTTTCATGGTGAAATATATTCATTGGAGTTAATATGGCTATTATATTCATCAAATCCCTGCCGACGTCAACCTTCAAGAAGCTAGTGCACAAGATTGGAATGCGAAGGCTCAAGGATGTGAATTGATGCTCTCATCAGGGAGAGTTAATATGCGTTGTACTCTTTTTTCCTTACAAGGTTTTATCCCAATGAGTTTTCCTTGCAAGGTTTCTAATGAGGCAACCAAAAAGGTGTATTGTTAGATATGTGTACTCTTTTTCATTGTCTAGAATTTTTTTCCCACTGGGTTTTATTTTAGTTAAGGTTTTAACGAGGCACATTATCTGTTGAATAGACATTCAAGGGGGGGGGGGTATTATAAATAGAATTGTATTTGATGTGAATGTCTATATTTTAAAGAGATTTTTGGGATTTTCCTTGGTGGCTAAGTCACTCTTTTTCTATAAAGAGAGGGGTCATATTCCATTGTAATTCAACCCAAATTAATAATAATTTTCTCTCCCTACTTTTTTCTGCAATATTCTTCTTATTATTTTATTGTTTTATAACAAGAAAACTTTTTTGCGAAGACAATTTTACTAAATAATGACTACAAGATAAGAGGTAACCACCTCCGATTCGCACGGCTATAGAAAAGCACCCAAAAATACTAGCTAGTGATTCGGTAAAATCATATACAACCTCTAGAAAATATAATAACAATAGAGAAAAAACCAGCTAGGGTAAGGTATACTATAAAAGCAGAATGATGAGTTGAAATGGTCTTGTTCTCACAGAACTTGAATTGTGAACATATTGACTTTTGTGATTTATTGAAAGATCTTTTCACATTCAATTTGCCCTGCTTTGCCTCGCCTTGCTCTACAAAGATATGCCCCGCCCCAACCTGCATAGCAGTCTTTTCTGTAAAATGTTATGAATTGTAGATGTTCATTTAGTTGTCTTTTCTATACATATATGCATCTAATTAAATTCTATTATATGACTTAATTTATATGACAATCCTTGAAGGATTTAAATCGCTTAAAGCATATACAATTTTTGGTCTTGAAGTACCAGATCCTAAGTATTATTTGAAAACATATGTATCTTGCTATGACTATAAACATGATAATGTGATAGCGAGGATTTTCAAGGTGCAATATATTCATTGGAATTAATTTGGTTGTTTTTGTGATGACCCAAAAGGTCATCACTTCTTTTTAAATAAAATTCTAGCATCACCTAGATTTGTGTGCGCAGTCCGGGTGCGTAGCCGGAAAGCCTATATGTGAAAATCTGTGAAAAATGATAAATTTTGATTATAGAATGAATTAAGTGGACTTCGGTCAATATTTTGAGTAAACGGACCTCGGACCCGTAATTTAACGGTCCCGGAGGGTCCGTAGGAAAATATGGGACTTGGGCGTATGCCCAAAGTCAAATTTTGAGGTCCCAAGTCTAAGAAATGAATTTTTTAAAAGAAATTATTTTCTAAAAAATATAAAGGTTTTTGAAGGTGAAATGTTAGGTGAAACCTGCGGTATCGGGCCCGTATTATGATTCCGGAGCGCGGCACGGGCTCAATATGATTTATATGTGTTGTCGGTAAAGTTTGGTAAGAAAGGAAATCCATTGGACATGATTCGGACCTTAAATGAAAAATTTGATGTTTAAAGAAGTTTGGAGAAATTTCATTGATTTTGAGGTTTAATTCGATGTTCATGATGTTATATTGGTGACTTGAATGCACGAGTAAGTTCGTAGGGTGTTTTTGAGGTGGTCTGCATGTTTGGTTTGGAGCCTCGAGGGCTCGGGTGAGTTTCGGATAGGTCTCAGGAGGTTTTTGAACTTAGGAAAATTGCAGAATCTGCTGTCTGCTGGTGTCCAGGTGTTTGTGCTATGCGATTCCATAGGAAGGTTCACGATCACATAGTGTAAATTTCAGGGGTCTTATTTTGTGCTATGCGATCGCATAGGTCCTCCCACGATCGCATAGAGTAAATTCTGGGAAGTCCATTTTTGTTCTATGTGATTGCATTGTTTCTTCCGCTATCTCAATGGGTTAAGCCAAGCCTAGGAAGGGAATCATTTTCTTCTATGCGATCGTATAGACTAGTCCGCGATCGCAATGCCCAGTCCCTCCTTACCCTATGTGATCGCATACCATTGTCCACGATCGCAGAGAACAATTTCGCCCAGTCATTTAAACAGTAACAGTACATACGGGATTAAACCAAAACTTCTTAACTTCTTCTTCCAAACTCCAAATTGGGCAATTTTTGAAAGACAACTTCATGACAAATCCATAGGTATGTAATCTTCGACTCATTTTCTTCAATTTCTATTAACACCCATTAAATTTTTAGGCTTAAATCATGTTCTTTAAGGGTAGAAAATTAGGCATTTGGGTAGACTTAGGGCTTTTTGTATAAATGGAACTTAGACCTTGTTTTGGGGTCGTTTCGAAACTAATTACATATTCGGGTTCGTGGGTGAAAGGGTGATTGGGTTTTGTTCCGAACCTCAAATTTTGACCAAGCGAGCCCCGGGTCAATTTTTGACTTTTTGGGAAGAATGATAGGGAATCTATAATTAAGCATTGGAATTGAATTGTTTAGCGTTTATTGATGTTATTAAGTCGATTATGTCTAGATACAATTGATTTGGAGCCAAATTCTAAAGGAAAAGTTGTGTTTAAGGCTTGAGTTGGCCGTGGAAGTTCGAGGTAAGTGTTTGGTCTAACCTTAACTTGAGGGATTAGGAGTCGAGTCCTATTTGCTATATGGTAATTGTTGAGTACGACGTATAGGCATGGTGACGAGTATCTATACATTGGTGTCTAGCATGCCTGTGAGTCTTTATATTGTGATTATCATGACTTCGTTGTATCTTTCATGCCTTGGTGGTGGTTTTTATTTGTTGTGTACAGTTTGTGGAAGGAATTGTGACCTATGAACATTGAGGAGCGTTGGCTTAATTTGTAATACGATTTGTGGAAGTATAAATGATAATTGAATCTTTAGAGCATTGGCTCGAGTTGTGAAGTGAATTGTGAAGAAAAAGTGAGAAAGAGAAGAGATCATTATCTTGCCTCCCTTGCCGGGAAATTTGTTGCTTTATTTGTTATCTCCCTTGTCAGGACGTTGATATTATTGATGTTGTTCCCTTACCGGGATTCTTATTATAATCTCATTTATTCCCTTGTCCTATTGTTTGTGATTGTTGTTTGGGTGAGGAAGAGAGTTAAAGCACGAAGGGTTATGCCGTGCATTATTTTTGTGAGGAAAGAGTGTCAAGCACGAAGGGTGATGTCGTGCCGCACGATGTACGATTCCGTGTCCATTATATTGATTATATGGTGAGGAAAGAGAGTAAAAGCACGAAGGGTGATGTCGTGCACATTTTCATTACTTGACTGCATTGGTGAGGATGAGAGTAAAAGTACGAAGGGTGATGCCGTGCATTTATTGGTTTCTGGTTCTTTTGTTGATATCCGAGATATATTGCTTACTTCATTTACCTGTTTTCTTTCTATTCAGAATTGATATCTCCCCCGCAGCATGCTCCCCCTCCCATACTTGACTGTTTATTTCTGTATTTCTTTTCCGCTGTATATATTTGAATTGCACAAGTTTATTTGGTAGTCTGGTCCTAGCCTCGTCATTACTTTGCCGAGGTTAGGCTAGGCACTTACCAGCACATGGGGTCGGTTGTACTGATACTACACTCTGCACTATGTTCAGATCCCGAAGCAGCTCTTGGATCGTAGTTCGGAGGCTACCTTCAGTCAACGCGGAGATCCAAGGTAGACCTGCAGGCGTCTGCATGCCCTGGCGTCTCCCTCTATCCCTTATTCCCTGTTTCATTTTCCTTAATTGAGAAACAGTGTATTGATATTTTCTTTAGCCTTTGTATGTAGTAAATTTTTTACCGTCTGTGACACTGTGACACCAGGTTTTAGGTGATTAAGGTTTAAGCAATTGTAGTAGATACTGATTTCAGATAGTTTATTGTTTTCTCCTCCAGCCTGAGAGACGGCTGGTGCTACAAAAAGCAAACTTGCCTGGGTGACACTCTTCATAAGGCCCACTAGATGGACCAGACCATCCTGGAGAACTAGGGTAGGAATAAACCCCTCTGGGACCTAGTTAGGCCCACCGAAACTGCTGGGGTCGGAACCTCATCATCAAAGTCAACCTGAGGCTCCGCTGCGGGTGCTACAGAAATTTCATTGATTTTGAGGTTTAATTCAATGTTCATGATGTTGTATTAGTGATTTGAATGTACGAGTAAGTCCGTAGGGTGTTTTTGAGGTAGTGTGCATGTTTGGTTTGGAGCCTCGAGGGCTCGGGTGAGTTTCAGATAGGTCTCGGGAGGTTTTTGAGCTTAGGAAAATTGCAGAATCTACTGTCCGCTGGTGTCCAGGTGTTTGTGCTATGTGATCGCATAGGAAGGTTCGCGATCGCGTAGTGTAAATTTCAGGGGTCCAATTTTGCGCTATGCGATCGCATAGGTCCTTCCGCAATCGCATAGAGTAAATTCTGGGAAGCCAATTTTTGTTCTATGCGATTTCATTGTTTCTTCCGCTATCGCAATGGGTTAAGCCAAGCCTGGGAAATGAATCATTTTTTTCTATGAGATCGCATAGACTAGTCCGCGATCGAAATGCACAGTCCCCCGTTACCCTATGCGATCGCATACCATTGTCCGCGATCGTAGAGAACAATTTCGCCCAGTCATTTAAACAGTAACAGAACATACGGGATTAAACCAAAACTTCATAACTTCTTCTTCCAAACTCCAAATTGGGCGATTTTTGAAAGAGGACTTCACCACAAATCTATAGGTATGTAATCTTAGACTCATTTTCTTCAATTTCCATTAACACCCACTAGATTTTTAGGTTTAAATCATGTTCTTAAGGGTAGAAAATTAGGGATTTGGGTAGAGTTAGGGCTTTTTGTATAAATGGAACTTAGACCTTGTTTGGGGGTTGGATTTCAAAACTAATTACATATTCGGGCTCGTGGGTGAATGGGTGATCGGGTTTTGTTCCGAACCTCATGTTTTGACAAAGCGGCTCGGGGTCGATTTTTGAATTTTTTGGCAAGAATGATAGGGAATCTATAATTAAACATTGAAATTGAATTGTTTAGTGTTTATTGATGTTATTAAGTCGATTATGTCTAGATACAATTGATTAGGAGCCAAATTCTAAAGGAAAAGCGGTGTTTGAGGCTTGAGTTGGCCGTGGAAGTTTGAGGTAAGTATTTGGTCTAACCTTAGCTTGTGGGATTAGGAGTTGAGTCATATTTGCTATGTGGTAATTGTTGAGTACGACGTATAGGCATGGTGACGAATATCTATACGTTGGTGTCTAGAATGCCCATGAGTCTTTATATTGTGATTATCATGACTTCGTTGTATATTTCATGCCTTGGTGGTGGTTTTTATTAGTTGTGTAAAGTTTGTAGAAGGATTTGTGACCTATGAACATTGAGGAGTATTGGCTTAAGTTGTAATACGATTTGTGGAAGTATAAGTGATAATTGAATCTTTAGAGCATTGGCTCGAGTTGTGAAGTGAATTGTGAAGTAAAAGTGAGAAAGAGAAGAGATCATTATGTTGCCTCCCTTGCCGGGAAATTTGTTGCTTTATTTGTTATCTCCCTTGCCGGGACGTTGATATTATTGATGTTGTTCCCTTGTCGGGATTCTTATTATAATATCATTTATTCCCTTGCCCTATTGTTTGTGATTGTTGTTTGGGTGAGGAAGAGAGTTAAAGCACGAAGGGTGATGTCGTGCATTGTTTTTGTGAGAAAGAGTGTAAAGCACGAAGGGTGATGCCGTGTATGATTTGTGAGGAAAGAGTGTAAAGCACGAAGGGTGATGCCGTGCACATTTTCATTACTTGATTGCTTTGGTGAGGACGAGAGTAAAAGCACGAAGGGTGATGCCGTGCATTTATTGGTTTCTAGTTCTTTTGTTGATATCCGAGATATATTGCTTCATTCATTTACCTATTGTCTTTCTATGCGGAATTGATATCTCCCCCGCAGCATGCTCCCCCTCCCATACTTGACTGTTTATTTCTGTATTTCTTTTCCGCTGTATATATTTGAATTGCACAGGTTTATTTGGTAGTCTGGTCCTAGCCTCGTCACTACTTTGCCGAGGATAGGCTAGGCACTTACCAGAACATGGAGGTCGGTTGTGCTGATACTACACTCTGCACTATGTGCAGATCCCAGAGCAGCTCTTGGACCATAGTTCGGAGGCAACATTCAGTCAACGCGGAGATCCAAGGTAGACCTGCAGGCGTTTGCAAGCCCTGGCGTCTCCCTCTATCCCTTATTCCCTATTTCATTTTCCTTAATTCAGAAACAGTGTATTGATATTTTCTTCAGACTTTGTTGTAGTAAATCTTAGACCGTCTGTGACACTGTGGCACCAGGTTTTGGGTGATTAAGGTTTAAACAGTTGTAATAGATACAGATTTCAGATAATTTTTCTTCCGCTTAAAAATTAAATTTCCGTTGTTTATACGTTATCTCTTTATGTTTGTTAAAAAGAAATAATTGGAGTGAAGTAATTAGTTTAAATGATTGGCTTGCCTAGCTTACATTAGTAGGTGCCATCACGACTCCCGGGGGTGGAAAATCCGGGTCGTGACAATTTTATTCATCAAATCCATGCCGACGTCAACCTTTAAGGAGCTAGTGCACAAGATTGGAATGCGAAGGCTCAAGGATGTGAATTGATGCTCTCATCATGGGTAGTTTATACGTGTTGTACTCTTTTCCGTTACAAGGTTTTGTCCCAATGAATTTTCCTACAAGGTTTTTAATGAGGCAACCAAAAGGTGTATTGTTAGATATGTGTACTATTTTTTGTTCTCTACAATTTTTTTCTTTCTAGGTTTTATTTTAGTTAAAGTTTTAACGAGGCACATTATCTAATGAATAGACATTCAAGTGAGAGTGTTATAAATAGAATTGTATTTGATGTAAATGTCTATATTTTTTAGAGATTTTTGGGATTTTACTTGGTGGCTAAGTCACTCTTTTCCTATAAATAGAGGGGTCATATTTCATTGTAATTCATCCCAAATCAATAATAATTTTATCTCCCTACTTTTTTCTGCAATACTCTTCTTCTTCTTTTATTGTTTTATAACAAAGAAAACTTTTTTGCGAAGACACTTTTACTAAATAATGACTATAAGATAAGAGGTAACCACCTCCGATCCGCACGGCTACAGAAAATCACCCAAAAATACTAGCTAGTGATTTGGTAAAATCATATACAACCTCTAGCAAATATAATAACAAGAGAGAGAAAACCAGCTAGGGTAGAGTATACTATAAAAGCAGAATGATGAGTTGAAATGGTCTTGTTCTCACGGAACTTGAATTGTGAACATATTGAGTTTTGTGATTTATTGAAAGATCTTTACACATTCAACTTGCCCTGCCTTGCCTTGCCTCGCCTCGCTCTACAAAGACTTGCCCTTCTCCAACCTGCATAACAGTCTTTTCTGTAAAATGCTATGAATTGTAGATGTTCATTTAGTTGTCTTTTCTATACATATATATAATAACTCAACTTCCCTAATTTTAAAGTTATTTTTATATCGACTATATAGTATAATCAAATTTCTTTATAATAACCTTGTTTGTTTCGATATTATTTTGTTGTTAGTGTTAATAATTGTTATACACCAATAACAATATTTAATATTTAAATATTATTTAACTATTATAGACAAAAATTATCCAAAATTTATTTTTTTATTTTTTAATGTTAGATAAAAGATTAGGAAAATATCCAAATATAAACTCTCAAAAAATATGCATATTTTAATTATTAAATATTAAATAAAGCTATACATTATTAATAAATCCATAACCAAATGTACAAAGATTTAAACTCTAAGGCACACACTTTAAAGCTACTTAAAAATTAAATTCTTTCAAAATTAATGAAATATTTATGTAATTATAGCTTATTTTATAGAATCTAGTCTCTTACTGGTGATAAAACGTTTGAATTGATAAAAATTTATGTTCAAACTTATAGTAAAAGATATGCGATGATCTTCAAATATTAGACATTATGCACGATGAAAACTTTCGTACAATGGAATGATAATATACAAGTATATCTTTTAATATAATTGAATGAAGCCTTTAGTTATAGAAGTATGTGTAAAACATAATAATATTCATCATAAATAGTGCATTAAAATTTCAAAATATTGTCAAATGGTTTTGTGGTGTCATGATCCCAATTTTCCTCCGTATGATGTTGTGATGGTACCTACTCTCTAAGACTAGGTAAGTCTAATAAAACATGCGGAATAACTCAAATAATTATTGAAATCTCAAAACTCAGCAACTATATAAAATAAACTCTACAACTCAGTATATACAACTCCCAAGACCCGACGAATACAAGTCACAACTCTAAATAGTGGTACTGCATAACCCTATACATCAATGTCTATAAAAGTATAAGGAAAATACAATAGTCTAGGTAGAGGGGGACTCTGAGACCTGCGGACGCGGGGAAGTACACTTTGAAGTCTTCGCAAATGAGCTTTCGTTAATACCTAGGCTGGTAGAAGGTACCTGGATCTGTACAAAACGGTATGCAGAAGCGCAGCATGAGTAACCACAATGGTACCTAGTAAGTTCCAAGCCTAACCTTGGTAGAGTAGTGACGAGGTCAGGTCAAGGCCCTACTAGAATAAATATGAAAAACAGTGCAAGTGTATGGCAGTGTAGTAATGATAGTAATAAAATTTAAACAACAAATAGCATATCAAGGTTAGCTACACGGAACTAAAGCAAATAATGCAACGTGGAGAAAACAAGGAATGATATGCTAAGGAAAAAAACAACCAAAGACAAATGCAGCAATAGAGAAATACCAACAAGAGTCACTACCGAGGTACCGCCTCGTACACTCAAATCACAAGAATAATTCACTGTCATGACCCGAAATTTCTACCTTCGGGACCGTGATGGTGCCTAACATTTCACTTGCTAGGCAAACCAGTGTTAGAGGATTTATAAGCCAATTTCAATAAAAAAAAGTCAATTAAGCCGAAATAAAACTAAAACTGAGTGCAGAATAACATAAAATCCAATAATATCTAATACAACTCGGATTTGGAGTCACAATTCACGAGCTTCTAGAATTTTCTACGAACAGAGTCTGAAAGAAGTACAACTATCTCGAATAAAAGAGAAATAAATAAGGGGAAATAGAAGGGGACTTCAAGGTCTGCGGATGCCAGCAGATCTAACTCGAGTCTCCAAGTCAGCAAATCCGAGCTGCTACACCTCACGAACAGTTGGGGCTAGTACCAAAGTCTGCACAACAAGTGAGGGTGTAGTATGAGTACAACCGACCTCATGTACTCTTAAGTATCGAGCCTAACCTCGACGAAGTAGTGATGAGGCTATGACAAGACACTCACATAAATAGCTGTGTAGATAACAATATGCGTACAAGATAACAACAGATAAATGCAAACACCCACGTAAATACCTGTGCAGATAACAATATACATACAAGATAACAACAGATAAAGGCAAAACATGTACTATTGGGAGGGAACATGCAAAAGGGGTACATGATACGATAAAATACAACAGAAAATGATAATCAGAACAATGAATATGCATTTAACTAGTAAAACGTATAAACACAATGAATAAAACTGCACGGCATCACCCTTCCTGCTTTTAATCTCAACCTCACAATGAAAAAATAACATGACACAGCATCACCCTTCGTGATTTTACTCTCACTTTCATCATAAGTCAATAGATACGACACGGCATCACCCTTCGTGAATTAACTCTCAAAGTATGGCACGGCAACACTTTTAGTGCATTTACTCTCACAAAATGGCACGGCATCACCATTCGTGCATTAACACTCAAATACGGTACGGCATCACCCTTCGTGCATTAACACTCTCCCTTACTACATAACAATGAACAGTTAATAATAGGGAGATAGAATAAACAAGAACAAGCCTTACATCAAAATAGTTCCACAATACCAACCTCCACTTTAGAAACAATACTCAACTATCACAGAAAGCCCATAAACGCGGAAAGAACAATCAATTTGATAAGTAACTAGTCTAAGCATAGATAACATGATCAAAGTAGGCAATAAATTACAAGGAACAAGTCACACCCGCATGCTTTAACCCAACAACAACTCATAAGTACTCGTCACCTCACATATACGTTGTACCCAACACCTAAATATGTAGCAAATAGGCAAACAAATCCTAATCCTTCAAGTCAAGGTTAACCACGACACTTACCTCGCTCCAAAGATCAACTCAAAGCTCAACCACAACTTTTCCTTTCAAACAAGCCTACGAACCAATAGAATCTAGAAAATTACCAACCAAACGATTCACATTAAGCCTTAGGAACTACCCACGATTGCAAAAGATTCAACTTAGGTCATTATTGAAAAAGTCAACAAAAGTCAACTACGAGCTCGCTTGGTCCAAACCCAAAATTCGGACCAAAACCCGATTACCTATTCACCCCCGAGCCCCGTTATGTAATTTATTTTGAAACCGACCTCAATTTGAGGTCTAAATCCCAATTTTACAAAAATCCCTAATTCTACTCAAACCCTCAATTCCCACCATGAAAACACTAGATTTTAGGTTGAAATCTTATAGAATGTAACAAAAGATTTAAAGAAAATAGATTATAATCACTTACCAATAGATTGGGAAAGAAGGGTTCTTGGGAAAATCGCCTCAAGAGTTTTCTTGTTTTGAAAATTTGAAGAATGAGAGAAAATCTCGTTTAACTATTATTTGTTCCGTCGTAGATGTTGTATTTGCTACCAAGGGTACGCAATTGTGAACCCCCACAAATCCAAAAAGCACCTCGCAATTGTGAAGTCTCTACACCTCTGCTTTCATCGCACTTGCATTGAAATGTTCGCAAATGCGAACTTTGGCCTCCCCGCAATTGGGACCTCCTGATCGCAATTGTGATCCTTGCTGACTCAGACTTTCTTCGCAAATGTGAAGAAGTTGCTCGTAATTGCAATCCTGATAGGATTTTGAATGTTTGCAAATGCGAACACTGATCTCGCAATCAGAGACCAGCACCAGAAATTGAAGAACACCAGCTGAGTTTTCTAAGTCCAAACCACTCCGTAGCTTATCTGAAACTCACCCAAGCCCTCGGGGCTCCAAATCAAACATGCACACAAGTCCAAAAACATCATAAAAACTTGCTTGCACGATCAAATCACCAAAATAACACGATCATGATTTTCTATTTTAACAACCGGACGTCCGAATCACGTCAAACCAACTCCATTTCTCACCAAATTTGACAGACAAGTCATAAATATAGTAATGGACATATACCGGTTTCCGAAACAAAAATATGGACCCGATATCACTAATGTGAAACATTGGTCAAACTTTTAGATTCATTAAGCCTTTAAACCTTAATTTTTCAACAAAATACGATAACTCGAGCTAGGGACCTCTGAATTCGATTCCGGGCACACGCCCAAATCCCAAATCACGATACGGACCCATCGGGACTATCAAAATACAGATTCGGGTCAGTTTGCTCAAAATAATGACCGAAGTCAACTCAAATGGATTTTTAAGGCAAAAATTTCATATTTTATCAGTTTTTAATATAAAAGCTTTTCGGAAAAACACTCGGACTGCGCACACAAATTGAGGAGGGCTAAAATGAGGTATTTGAGGCTTCGAAACATAGAATTAGGTTCTAGAACACTAGATGACCTTTCGGGTTATCACATTCTCTACCTCTAAAACAATCGTTCGTCCTCAAACGGACATAGAAAAGTACCTGGACTGTTGAAATAGTGTGGATATATACTCCGCATGTCCATCTCGGACTCCCAAGTAGCTGCCACAATGGGTTGACCTCTCCACTGCACTTGATTAGAAGGATAACTCTTTGACCTCAACTGATGAACCTGTCGGGATAGAATAGCCAACGGTTCCTCCTCGTAAGTCAAATCCTTATCCAACTGGATAGAGCTGAAATCTAACACTTGGTAAGATCATCGTGATACTTCTAGAGCATGGACACATATAAAATTGGATAGACTGCTGATAAACTAGGAGGCAATGCGAGCTTGTAAGTCACCACACCCACTATCTAAAAAATCTCAAAAGGTCTGATGTACCTAGGGCTCAACTTGTCATTCTTTCCGAACCTCATCACACCCTTCATGGGTGAAACCCGGAGCAATACCCTCTCTCCGACCATGAATGCAATATCACGAACTCTACGATCGGCATAACTCTTCTTCCTGGACTGAGTTGTGCGAAGTCGATCCTGTATAATTTTAACCTTATCCAAGGAATCCTGTAATAAATCTATACCCAACAACCAAGCCTCCCCTGGCTCAAACCATCCAACTGGCGATCGGCACCGCCTCTCGTATAATGCCTCATAGGGAGCCATCTGAATGCTTGACTGGTAGCTGTTGTTGTAGGCAAACTCCGCAAGTGGCAAGAAGTGATCCCAAGAACCTTCGAAGTTTATAACACAAGTGCGGAGCATATCCTCCAATATTTGAATAGTGCATTTGGACTGTCCATCCATCTGAGGATGAAATGGTGTGCTCAACTCAACTTGCGTGCCCAATTCATGATGTACTGCCCTCTAGAAGTGCAAGGTGAAATGCGTACCTCGATCAGAAATGATAGACACGGGCACACCATGAAAACGAATGATTTTGCAAATGTAGATCTCAGCCAACCGCTCTGAATAATAGGTAACTGCCACAGGAATGATATGCACTGACTTGGTCAACATGTCCATAATGACCCAAACTGCATCGAACTTCCTCTGAGTCCATGGGAGTCCAACAACTAAATCCATAGTGATACGCTCCCACTTCCATTCAGGAATCTCTAACTTCTGAAGCAAACCACTAGGTCTATGATGTTCATACTTAACTTGCTGACAATTTAGACACCGAGCTACATATGCAACTATATCCTTCTTCATCCTCCTCCGCCAATAATGCTTCCACAAGTCCTGATATATCTTGGCAGCACCCGGATGAATAGAATACCGGGAACTATGGGCCTCCTCAAGAATCAACTCACGAAGTCCATCTACATTAGGCACACAAACACGACCCTGCATCCTCAAGACTCCATAATCTCCAACACCAACCTGCTTTGCACCACCGTGTCGCATTATGTCCCTAAGGACAAGCAAATGAGGGTCATCATACTGCCTCTCCCTGATGCGCTCAAACAAGGAAGATCGAGCGACTGTACAAGCTAGAACACGACTGGGTTCTGAAACATCCAATCTTATGAATTGATTGGCCAAATCTTGAATATCTAATGCAATCAGTCTCTCGCCGACTAGAATGTACACAAGGTTACCCATACTCATTGTTTTTCTGCTCAAGGCATTGTCCACCATATTGGCCTTCCTAATATGATACAAGATGGTGATATCATAGTCTTTTAATAGCTCCAACCACCTCCTCTACCTCAAATTGAGCTCCTTTTGTTTGAACAAATATTATAGGCTCTGATGATCGTAAAGATAGTGCCTCCAAATCTTCAGCGCATGAACAATGGCTGCCAACTCTAAGTCATGAATAGGTTAATTCTTCTCATGAACCTTCAGCTACCACAACACATACGCAATCACCTTGCCATCCTAGATCAGTACCGCACCAAGCCCAATACGAGACGAATCACAATACACTATGTAAGATCCCAAACCTGTGGGCAACACCAACACTGGCGTCGTAGTCAAAGCAGTTTTGAGCTTCTAAAAGCTCGCTTCACACTCGTCTGACCACCTGAACGGGGCACCTTTCTAGGTCAACCTGGTCACGGGGCTTTTATAGATGAAAACCCCTTCACAAATCGACGTTAATAACCTGCCAAACCTAAGAAACTCTGGATCTCCGTAGCTGAAGTGGGTCTAAGCCAATTTTGAACTGCCTCAATCTTCTTAGGATCCACCTGAATGAACTCTGTTGATATAACATGCCCCAAGAAAGTGACTAAGTCCAACCAAAACTTGCATTTTGAAAACTTAGCATATAATGGGTTGTCCCTTAGGGTCTGAAGTACGATCCGAAGATGTTGCTCATGCTTCTCTCAGCTACGGGAGTAAATCAAGATATCATCAATAAACACAATCACAAAGGAATGGAAATAGGGCTTGAACACTTAGTTCATCAAATCCATATCGAGTCCGAAAAGCTGCCTTAGGGACATCGGATGCCCTAATCCTTAACTGATTGTAGCCAGACCTCAAATCAATCTTTGAAAACACCTTGCCACCCTGAAGCTGATCAAATAAGTCATTAATCCTTGGCAATAGATACTTGTTCTTGATGGTGACTTTGTTCAACTCTAGTAATATATATACACCCTCATCGATCCATCCTTTTTCTTCACAAACATGGGCGCAACCTAGGGCAAGACACTAGGTCTAATGAAGCCCTTATCAATCAAATCTTGTAACTTCTCCTTCAATTCTTTCAACTATGGCGAGGCCATATGGTATAGCAAAATAGAAATGGGTTGAGTGCCCGGAGACAAATCAATACAGAAGTCAGTATCCCAGTCGGGTGGCAGCCCTGGCAAATATGCAGGAAACACCTTTGGAAACTCACGAAAAACTAGTACTAAAGCCATGGAAGGAACCTCCGCACTAGAATCGCGGACATAAGCGAAATAAACTTGACACCTCTTCTCGACCATATGCCGAGACTTAACATAAGAGATAACCCTACTGGTAGAAAGACCAAGAGTCCCTCTCCACTCTAATCGAGGAAACCCCGGCAAAGCTAAGGCCACCGTCTTGGCGTGACAATCCAATATAGCATGATAAGGTGACAGCCAATCCATACCCAAGATAAAGTCAAAATCTACAATATCAAGAAATAGAAGATATACACTAGTATTAAGACTCACAATGGTAACCACACACGAATGATAAACACAATCTACAAAAATAGCATCTCTTACAAGTGTAGACACACACAGGAGCACTCAAAGAATCACGAGGCACAACCAAATATGAAGCAAAATAGGAAGACACGTAGGAATAAGTAGAAATCTCGAATCAAATAGAACTGAAGCATCTCTACAGAAAATTGGAATAGTGCCTATGATAACAGCGCCAGATGACTCAGCCTCAGGCCTGGCAAGAAAAGCATAGCATCAGGGCTGGGACCCACCACTCTGAACCACATCTCTAGGACGGGCCCTAGTTGGCTGGCATCTACCTCTGCAGCCTGACCTCCACCTCTAATAGCCTGACCTCCACCTCTAGCTACCTAACCCTTTCCTCTAGTTGGCTGAGCGGGCAGTGAAGCACCCGGTGTCGGGACCATGGCATAAGAATCTTGATGCTATGAGCTGCTCGCCCGAGGTTAAAATCTAGAATTGTGCCTCGAATCACCACAAGTATAACAGGACCTCGGCTATTGTGACTGCTGACCCTGTCAACCTGAGTAACCACCATGGAAGCTCTGGAAGCTCTGGAGTGAAGGTGCACAATAAGAGCTGGTGGTGCATTGTAGGCTAGCTGTTCGAAATATACTTATGAGGGCCACAACCACCTGAAGCACCATAGGATGCTTGGAGTGTTGAATGAAATGGCCTGGGAGGATGGTCTTTGCCAAAATTACACCTGCCTCTAGATGAGGCACCACTAAACCCGCCGGAATGACGAGGCCTCTTGTTAGAACACTAACCTCCCTCCTATGCAAGAACCATCTCGACTAGCCTGGTGACATTAGCAACTGTCTAAAAAGAAATCTCACTCCCGGTCTCCTTGGCCATCTGCAACTTGATAGGCTAAGCGAGTCCCTCAATAAACCTCCTAACCATCTATCTCTTGGTAGGAAGCAGAAGTATAGTGTAGCAGGCCAGATCCATAAAACGGGTCTCATATTGAGTGACTGACATACTTCCCTGCTAGAGATGCTCAAACTGCTTGTGATAATCCTCTCTTAGTGTGATAGGAAGGAACCTCTCAAGAAATATCTCAGAGAAATGGTCCCAAGTAAAAGCAGGCGACCCAGATGTCTGGTCGAAACAAAATTCATCCACCATCTCTTGGCAGAACTCGTCATCTGAAACACAACAAAATCGACCCCATTGGTTTCAACTATCTCAATGTTCTGCAACACCTCATGGCAATGGTCAAGATAATCCTAGGGGTCCTCAGAAGGTGAACCACTCAAGTGAACTGTAAAGAGCTTGGTAAACTTGTCCAATCTGAATAAGCCCTCAGATGGCATGGCTGGTCCATCACCGGCCTGTGCTGTAACAACCAGTTGAACTACCCCAACTGGTTGGGCTTCTAGAGTCTGATACTAGGGAGTCATCTACTCTAGAGTGTGAGTAACGGGAGTCTGTACTCCTCCCCCAGCCTGAGAGACGGTTGGTGCCATGGGGAATGTACCAACCTGGGCCACACTCTCCATAAGGCCCACTAAATGGACTAGAGCATCTTGAAGACCTGGGTGGCGATCAACCCCTCCGGGACCTGAGTCGGTCCAACAGGTATAGTCTGAGTTGGAACCTCCTCATCAAACTCCACTTGAGGCTCCACTACTGTTGTTACTGCTCGAGCTTTGGGCTAAGCTCTACCCCTGCCTCAGCCTTTGGTGCAACCTCGACCTCTGCCTATCGTAGGATCTGCCACTGGGGGCTCCGGCTATTGTCCAGCTGAAGATGCAGTACGCGTTCTCACCATCTGCAAGAGAACAAGATTAGAAGAGTTCAACTAGCAATAAGAGAACAAAATCGCATGACATAGAAGAATAGAAGTGAAATTTATTAATAAACTTCATAGCCTCTAGAAGATATGTACAGACCTCTTCATACCGATCTTCCAGACTCTACTAAGCCTGCTCGTGACTTGTGAGACCTAGGTAACCTAGTGCTCTGATACCAATTTGTCACGACCCAAAATTCCCACCTTCGGGACTATGATGGCGCCTAACATTTCACTTGCTAGGCAAGCCAACTTTAGAGGATTTATAAGCCAATTTTAATCAATTTCAAAAAAAAATACAATTAATCCGAAATAAAACTAAAACTGAGTGCGGAATAACATAAAAGCCAATATTATCTATTAAAACCCGGATCTGGAGTCACAATTCACGAACTTCTAGAATTTTCTACACACGGAGTCTTAAAGAAGTACAACTATCTCAAATGAAAGAGCAGTAAATAAGGGGAAATGAAAGGGTACTCAAGGTTTATGGACGCCAGCATATCTACCTCGAGCCTCCAAGCCAGCAAATCCAAGCTGCCACACCTCACAAATAGCTAGGGTCAGCACCAAAGTCTGCACAGAAAGTGTAGAATGTAGTATGACTATAACCGACCTCATGTACTCCGTAAGTGTCGAGCCTAACCTCGATGAAGTAGTGACGAGGCTATGATACCCACGTAAATAACCTGTGCAAATAACAATATACGTATAAGATAACAACAGATAAAGGCTAAACATGTACTATTGGGAGGGAACATGCAAAAAGGGTACAAGATACAATAAAATATAGTAGGAAATGATAATCAGAACAGTCAAATATGCCTTTAACCAGTAAAATATATAAACACAATTAATGAAAACTACACGGCATCACACTTCATGCTTTTAATCTCAACCTCACAATGAAACAATAACACGGTACGGCATCACCCTTCGTGCTTTTACTCTTAATTTCATCATAAATCAATAGATAATGCACGACATCACCCTTCGTGCATTAACTCTCAAAATATGGCACGACATCACCCTTCGTGCATTAACTCTCACAATATGGCATGATATCACCCTTCATGCCTTAACACTCAAATATGGCACAGTATCACCCGTCGTGCATTAACATTCTCCCTTACCACATAACAATGAACAGGCAACAACAGGAAGATAGAATAAACAAGAACTAGCCTTACATCAAAATGGTTACAAAATACCAACCTCAACTTTAGAAACAATACTCAATTATCATAGAAAATGCGGAAAGGATGATCAATTTGATAAGTAACTAGTCTAAGCATGGATAACATGATCAAAGTAGGCAATAAATTACAAGGAACAAGTCCCACCCACATGCTTTAACCCAACAACAATGCATAAGTACTCGTCACCTCACATATACGTTGTACCCAACACCTAAACATGTACCAAATAGGCAAATAAATACTAATCCCTCAAATCAAGGTTAATCACGGCACTTACCTTGCTCCAAAGATCAACTCAAAGCTCAACCACAGCTTTACCTTTCAAACAAGCCTCCGAACCAATAGAATCTAGAAATTACCAACCACACGATTCACATTAAGCCTTAGGAACTACCTACTATTGCAAAAGATTCAATTTAGGTTATTATTGAAAAAGTCAACAAAAGTCAACTCGCAGGCCCGCTTGGTTAAAACCTGAAATTTGGACCAAAACCCAATTATCCATTCACCCCCGAGCCCGGTTATGTAATTTGTTTTGAAATCCGACCTATATTTGAGGTCTGAATCCCAATTTTACAATCCCTATTTCTACCCAAACCCTCAATATCCACCATGAAAACACTAGATTTTAGGTTGAAATCTTATGGAATGTAATGAAAGATTGAAACAAAATAGATTAGAATCACTTACCAATGGATTGGGGAAGAAGGGTTCTTGGGAAAATCGCCTCTAGCATTTTTTTTTTTGCAAATATGAAGAATGAAATAAAATCTCGTCTAACTCCTATTTGTTCAGACGTAGATGTCGCATTTGCAACCAATTGCGAACCCCGGCAAATGTGAAAAACACCCTCAATTTAAAAGTCTCTGCACCTCTACTTTCATCGCATTTGCGATGAAATGTTTGTAAATGCGAACTCTGGCCTCCACACAATTGCGAACTCCGGATCGCAATTGCGATCCTTGCTGACTCACGCTTTCTTCGCGAATGTGAAGAAGTTGCTCGCAATTGCGAGCCTGACAGGATTTGGAATGTTCTTAAGTGCAAGCATTGATCTCGCAATTGCTAGATCAGAAACCAGCACCAGAAACTGAAGAACACCAGCTGAGTTTTCTTAGTCCAAACCACTCTGTAGCCTATCTGAAACTCACCCGAGCCCTCGGAGCTCCAAACCAAACATGCACACAAGTCCAAAAATATCATACAAACTTGCTTGCATGATCAAATCGCCAAAATAATACCTAAGACTACGAATTGAGCACCAAGTCAAAGGAAACTTTCAAGAAAACTCATGAACTTCTATTTTAACAACCGGACATCCGAATTACGTCAAACCAACTCCGTTTCTCACCAAATTTGATAGACAAGTCATAAATTTACTAATGGAACTATACTGGGTTTCGAAACCAAAATACGGACCTGATATCATTAATGTCAAACATTGGTCAAACTATTAGATTCATTAAGACTTTAAACCTCAATTTTTCAACAAAATACGATAACTCAAGCTAGGGACCTCCGAATTCGATTTCGGGCACACACCCAAGTCCCAAATCACGATACGGACCCCCCAAAACTGTCAAAACACGGTTCTAGGTCTGTTTTCTCAAAATTTTGACCAAAGTCATCTCAAATGGATTTTTAAGGCAAAAATTTCATATTTTATCAGGTTTTAACATAAAAGCTTTTCGGAAAAACAACCGTACTGTGCACACAAATTGAGAAGGGCTAAAATTAGGTATTTAAGGCTTTGAAATATAGAATTAGGTTCTAGAACAGTAGATGACCTTTTGGATCATCACACACGACCGGCGCTCAACCGAATGAACCCGGCTGAGCAAGCCTGTTAGATTTTCTTCTACCCAAACTCATCCATGAATAAAGAGGAGATTTACTCCATCAATGTCGCTTGATGTGGAACCACCTACATATATCAAAGATGTAGAGCCCCCAGCAAAAGGGATGTTAGTACCATCGAATATCACTAATATGTATAGCTAAATGTAACGATCCGGCCGGTCGTTCTTAGAATTAGCGCCTCGATCCCCTATTAAATGTTTCCCCACTATCTTTTTCTACTATTGTGACTTTCTAGAAGAGTTCGTTTTGAGTATCGAAATGCTTTGGGACATAGTCCCTAAATGAGAACTTAAGTCTTAAAATTTGGACCGTAGTCGGAACAGTGTAACGACGGCTCTGGAATGGAGTTCCATTGATTCCATTAGCTTCGTTGGGTGATTTTGGGCTTAAGGGCATGTTCGGATTGTGTTTTGGAGGTCCGTAGCTCATTTAGGCTTGAAATGGTAAAAGTTAAATTTTTGGAGTTTCGGGCCAGTAATGGAATTTTTGATATCGGGATCGGAGTCCGTTTCCGGAAGTGGAGTAGGTCCATAGTGTTGAATATTACTTGTGTGAAAAATTTGGGTTCAATCGTACGTGGTTTGGTTGGTTCCGGCATCAGTTGTACAATTTTAAAGTTTCAAGTTCATTAAGTTTGGATTGGAGGGTGATTTGTGTTTTTAGCATTGTTTGATGTGATTTGAGGGCTCGAATAAGTTCGTATAGGGTTTTAGGATAGGTTGGTATGTTTGGTTTAGGTCCCAGGGGCCTCAGGTGTGTTTCAAATGCTCAACGAGAAAAAAATTTGGACTAAGAGGAATTTCATGTATGATGGTTCTAGTGTTTTCGCACCTGTGGTAGGAAACTGCAGGTGTGGGGCTCCATATGCGGACTACCAAGCATAGAAGCAGATTTTGGGAGCAAGTCTGGGGTCGTAGGTGCAAGGAGTGTTCCGCATCTATGACGCCTGCAGGTGCGAGTGAAGGAACGCAGGAGCGGTCTGGAACCGCAGAACTGGATGAGAATCTGTAGGTGCGCATGTGCAGGTGCAATCTCTTGATCACAGAAGCGGACGAGGTGAATTAAGTGAAAAACCACACATGCGATGGAAATTTCGCAGGTGCGGGACCGTAGATGCGGTCCAACGGTCGCAGAAGCGGAAATCGCTGGGCAGAAAAAGAGATTTCGAGGGTTTGAAAT
The DNA here is from genome assembly GCF_000393655.2 of Nicotiana sylvestris. Lineage (NCBI taxonomy): Eukaryota > Viridiplantae > Streptophyta > Magnoliopsida > Solanales > Solanaceae > Nicotiana > Nicotiana sylvestris. The sequence continues at coordinate 61,033,592 of NC_091057.1, read as the reverse complement.
TCATATAACAAAAATTCAATTTGGAGATCGGTGGAAGGCGATTTTTTGAGGGATTTTGAAGGAGAGCTATTGGATAACTAATCCTAACTCGATTTTCATTATATTACATTAATCTATTGTTGTATTCTTCATCTAATAAGAGGATTTGAGTGAGGAAGTTGGGAAAATGGGGGAAAAGTTACCCAATCGAATTTTTGAGTTTTGAGTGGGATTTTGACATCGTATTTGGATAATTTTGGTACGAGTGATCTTGTAAGTGAATGGGTGTTCATAATTTGGGACTTTTACCCGATTTTGAGACGTGAGCCGGGGCAGGATTTTTGGACTTTTTTTATTTTCCTGCCTTATCTTTGATTTCATTAGCTAAATTAGTTGTTTGTAGTTATACTTACGTTATGCAATTGATTTGATTAGATTTAGGCCACTCGGAGTTGGATACTCATGACAAGAGCGTGATTTTGGATTGATTTGAGCTTGGTTCGAGGTAAGTGGCTTGCCTTACCTTGTGTGGGGGAACTCCCCTTAGGATTTGGTACTATTTGATATATGAGCACCGTGTATGTGAGGTGACGAGTGCGTACACGGGCTATTTGTTGAAAAACCCCATTTCCATTAAGCAACTCTCTGTTTTTCCTTTAATTGAGCAACACTAGTATATGTAACTATCCTGTTTAGCTTAGGAAAGCATGCTTACGTGCCTTAACTGTCTTAACTGCCTTAACTGTCTATCTGAACTCTATGCAGCATGTTTAGTGAAAATTATCTGTTTTCTTTGATATGAACTTAGTCTAAACTGTAGAATTTCTTGCTGAAACTATTGTTTATGTTGATTGAGTAGCATATTTACATTGGGACTACGGAACGGTATTTCGGGAGATCCCCCTTATATTTGGGACTACAGGACGTTATACCGAGAGATCCCATGTACTAGATATTTACTTTGGGACTATAGAATGGTATTCCGGGAGATCCCCTTGCACATTTATGTGTGGGACTACGGGACGGTATCCCGGGAGATCCCCTGTACATTTACGTTTGGGACTACAGGACGGTATCGCAGGAGATCCCCTGTTGCTATCTTTGTGTACTGAGTTGTTGTTTTTATATGATTTCATTCTCGTAAAATGTTAGAATTTATATTTACTATGATATTTCATATTGTATTATTTTGCTATATATATTATACCAGTAGGGCCATGACTTGACCTCGTCACTACTTGACCAAGGTTAGGCTTGGCACTTACTTGGTATCGCTGTGGTATACTCATGCCCTTTCTTGCACATGTTTTTCATGTGCAGATCCAGGTACCTCTTTCCAACCACATTTTCAGTGATTCGAGACGACTATAGAGACTTTGAGGTATATCTGCCGCGTCCGCAGACCTAGGAGTCCTTATCTACTCTTCCTTAAGATTAAAGACATTTCTTGTATTTCTTCGTCAATAGTTTCTGGAGTTTAGGAGCATTATTTACTTCTGTAGCTTGTGACTCATGATATTCCAAGTTTTGGGAATGTTTATGTTCAGTTGGAGAGTGATTATTGTATATGCCGAGCGGTATCACATTTCCTTGTCTAAAATTTACTTTCAGTTGTTAGTTTTCATGTTTTGTTCCTTTATTCGCAAATGTTAGGCTTACCTAGTCGTAGAGACTAGGTGTTGTCACAACAGGTTCATGAAGGGAGAACTACGATCCTGACAAGTTGGTAATAGAGCTCTAGGTTCATAGGAATCATGAGGCACAAGTCGGTTTATTAGAGTCTCACGGATCGGTACGGAGACGTCTGTACTTATCTTCGGGAGGCTATGGAACTGTTAGGAAAAAGTCCACTTCATTTGATTCTTTGTCGTGCGAGATTATTGACTTCGAAATTCCAAACTTCTGTCTTATATTCTCTCACAGATGGTGATAACACATGCTACCAGAGATTACTAGGCACCCGCGGCCCCTGCTAGAGCTGCTAGAGACCGGAGCCGGGGTAGAGGCCAAGGACGCGCACATGGTGAAGCCAGAGCACCCAGGCGAGATGCTACAGAGGAGCCACCAATAGCTCTACCCGGAGCCCAGTCACTTAATATTCATACTACTACTACTCCAGCTCTCCAGGAGACCCTTGCATAGTTCATGAGCATGTACAACACTCTAGCTCAGGCAGCATTGATTTCCTTTACTGCAGCCACAACTCAGGCTGGGGGAGGAGCACAAACTCCCGCCGCCCGGACCCCAGAGTAGCGGGTTTAGGTCGATCAGATCCTAGAGGTTATACTAGTACCGCTTGTAGCCCCAGCTCAATCCAAGGGTAGTGCAGTAGTTTCAAAGGAGGAGCAGCGGAGGCTTGAGAGGTACAAGAAGTACGATCCTCCTACACTCAGTGGTCTCGCATCAGAGTGACACTGTATCCTCCGCACTATGGGCATAGCAGAGTCGAGTGGGGTTTCTTTCATTGCCTTCCAGCTTTGAGGGGCAGCCTATCAGTGGTGGCATACTTTTGAGTTGGACAGTCCGGCTGAGGCAGCTTCTCTTACATGGACTCAATTCTCAGACATGTTTTTGAGAGAGTATGTCCCTCAAAGCCTCAGGAACGCATGGCGGGCGGCGTTTGAGCACTTGCGCTAGGGTACTATGACTATTTCAGAGTATGCTATCCATTTCAGTGACTTGGCTAGACATGCACCGGCCTTGGTTTTTACAATTCGAGAAAAAGTTTGCCAATTTATTGAGGGCCTCATTCCCAGCATCAGGTCTAGCATGGTTCGGAAGTTAGAGATGGATATCGCCTATCAACAGGTGGTGAGTATTGCTAGGAGAGTAGAGGGCATGCTTGCTCGAGATAGGGAGGAGAGATAGGCCAAGAGATCTAGAGAGTCGGGCCATTATTCTAGTGCTCGTGCCCCAACTGTAGTTCGTCATGGTAGGAGTTATGTGAGTCGCCCCATTCATTCAGCTCTTCCAGCAGTCAGTGGTATTCCAGCTCGTCCTAGACCTCAGGAGTCTTATTATGCACCTCCAGTATCTAGTGTGCCTCCTGCATGGGGTGCTTTTAGTGGTCAGTCCAGCAGACCTGGCCCGAGCCAGTCACAACTGCCACGTCCTCCCAGAGCTTGTTTTGAGTATGGAGACACACGTCATATGGTGAGGGATTGTCCCAGGCTTAGAAGGGGTGCACCTCTACAGATTTCTCAGCCACAGTGTGCTCTACAGAGTTTATGATTACAGCACCAACTGCTACCCCACCTGCTCAGGCAGCTAAAGGTGGAGGTCGGGGCGGTAGAGGTCGCCCTAGAAGGGGAGGCTAGGCAAGATACTATGCCCTTCTTACTCGTACAGAGGTCATTGCTTCCGATTCTTTCATTACAGGTATTGTTCTGGTATGTCATAGAGATGAATCGGTTCTATTCGATCTAGGCTCCACTTATTCCTATATGTCCTCTTATTTTTCCATGTATTTCGGCGTATCTCTGGATTATTTGAGTTCCCTTATTTATATGTCTACTCCTGTCAGAGATTCTCTTGTTGTGGACCGTATTTATCAGTCGTGTTTGATTACTCTTAGTGGTTTTAAGACCAGATCTGATTTATTATTGCTCAAAATGGTAGATTTTGATGTTATCTTGGGCATGGACTGGTTGTCGCCCCATTATGCTATTCTTGATTATAATGCCAAGACCGTGACGTTGGCTATGCCAGGTTTACTGCGATATGGAGGGGTACTTTAGATTATACTCCCAGTAGAGTTATTTCATTTCTTAAATCTCAACGAATGGTTGAGAAGGGGTGTGACACATATCTAGCTTATGTGAGAGATGTCAGTATTGATACCCCTACATTTGATTCAGTCCCAGTAGTGAGGGATTTCCCTGATGTGTTTCTAGTTGATCTTTTGGGCATGCCGCCTGATAGAGATGTTAATTTTGGCATTGATTTGTTGCTAGGAACTCAACCCATCTCTATTCCTCCTTATCATATGGCCCCTCCTAAGTTGAAGGAGTTGAAGGAACAGTTACAGGAATTGCTTGATAAGGGCTTTATTCGGCCCAGTGTGTCACTTTGGGCTGCTCATGTCTTGTTTGTGAAGAAAAAGGATGATTCTATGATCGCTAGTTGAACAAAGTTACAGTGAATAACTGGTATCCTATACTTCGTATTGATGACCTGTTTGATCAGTTATAGGATGGTCGAGTGTTTTCCAAGATTGATTTGTGTTAAAGTTATCATCAGTTGAAGATTCGGGAGCCAGATATCCCGAAAACTGCTTTTAGGACTCGGTATGGTCATTACGAGTTCCTTGTTATGTCATTTGGGATAATCAATTTCCCAGCAGTACTTATGCATTTGATGCGTAGTGTATTCGGCCATATCTTGACTCATTTGTCATTGTCTTTATTGATGACATTCTAGTGTAATCCCACAGTCGGGAAGATCATGAGCAGCACCTAAGGATAGTGCTTCAGACCTTGAAAGAAAAGAAACTATATACAAAGTTCTCAAAATGTGAGTTCTGGTTGGATTCCATGGCATTCTTGGGTCATGTGGTATCCAGTGAAGGGATCAAGGTGGATCTGAAGAAAGTGGAAGCAGACAAGCAGTGCAGAGTTGGACCGGACCATCCTCAGCTATAGAGATCCAGAGTTTTCTCGGTTTGGCGGGTTATTACCGTCGATTTGTTGAGGGATTCTCATCTACTGCAGCACCTATGACCAGGCTGACCCAGAAGGGTGCTCCATTCAGGTGAACGGAGGAGTGTGAGGAGAGCTTTCAAAATCTTAAGACAACTTTGACTACAGCCCTAGCATTGATATTGCCTATAAGTTCGGAGTCTTATACAGTCTATTGTGATGCGATGTGAGTTGGCCTCGGTGCGGTGTTAATGCAGGACCGTAGGGTGATTGCCTACACGTCCAGACAGCTGAAGGTACATGAAAAGAATTATCTTGTCAACGACCTTGAGTTAGCTGCTATTGTTCATGCCTTGAAGTTTTGGAGGCACTATTTGTATGGTGTCCCTTGTGAGATCTATACTGATCACCGGAGTTTGCAACATCTGTTCAAGCTGAAGAATCTTAATTTGCGTCACAGGAGGTGGCTAGAGCTGCTTAAGGATAATGATATCACTATATGTACCACCCGGGGAAGGCCAATGTGGTGGCCGATGCTTTGACTCACCGAGCAGAAAGTTTGGGGAGTTTGGCTTATCTATCTGCAGTAGAGAGGCCCATGGCATTGGATGTTCAGGCCTTAGCCAACCAGTTTGTGTGATTGGATATTTCTGAGTCTAGTCGAGTATTGGCTTGTATGGTCTCTCGGTCTTTTCTTTATGATCGTATCAGGAGCGTCAGTATGATGACCCCTATCTGTTTGTCCTGAAGGACACGGTTCAGCACGGTGATGCTAAGGAGGTCACTATTGGGGATGATGGTGCATTGAGGATGCAGGGCAGGCTATGTGTGCCTAATGTTGATGGTTTGCATGAGTTGATTCTTCAGGAGGCTCATAGCTCGTGGTACTTTATTCATCCAGGTGCCGTAAAGATGTATCTGGACTTAAGACAGCATTAATGGTGGCATAGAATGAAGAAGGACATAGTGGGATATGTTACTCGGTGCCTAAATTTCCATCAGGTGAAGTATGAGCATCAGTGTCGAGTGGATTTCTTAAGAAGTTGGAGATTCCGGAGTGGAAATGGGAGCGGATCATTATGGATTTTGTTGTTGGACTCCCACGGACCTAGCGAAAGTTTGAAATCAGTTTAGGTAATTGTAGATAGGCTGGCCAAGTCAGATCATTTCCTTCCTATGATGACTACCTATTCTTCTGAGCAGTAGGCTCGAGTTTATATCCATGAGATTTTCAGACTTCATGGCTTGTTGGTATCTATCATCTCTGACTGGGGCATGCAATTTACATCACAATTTTGGAGAGCCGTACAGCATGAGACGGGTACTCGGGTGGAGCTGTGCACAGTATTTCACCCCCAGACGGATGGACTGTCCGAGTGCATTATTCAGATTCTTGAGGATATGCTCCATGCGTGTGTGATGGATTTTGGAGGTTGTTGGGATCAGTTCTTTCCACTTGCGAAGTTTTCCTACAACAACAGTTGCCAGTCCAGCATTTAGATGGCACTATATGAGGCTCTGTATAGTAGGCAGTGTCGGTCCCCAGTGGGTTGGTTTGAGCTGGGCGAGGCTAGATTATTGGGCACAGACTTCGTTCAGGATGCTTTGGAGAAGGTTAAGGTGTATCAGGATAGACTTCGCACATCCCAGTCCAGACAGAAGAGTTATACGGACCAGAAGGTTCTCGGTGTTTCATTTATGGTTGGAGAGCGAGTCTTGCTTCGGGTTTCTCCTATGAAGAGCGTTATGAGATTCGAAAAGAGGGGCAAGTTGAGCCCAAGATTTATTGGTCCCTTTGAGGTGTTGCAGCATGTTGGGGAGATTGCTTATGAGCTTGCCTTACCTCCCAGCCTAGCAGGAGTTCATCCAGTATTTCATGTTTCGATTCTCCATAGGTATCGCGGTGATCCATCTCATGTGTTGCATTTCAGCTAAGTCCAGTTGGACAAGGATCTATCTTATATTGAGGATCCAGTGGCTATATTGGACAGGCAGATTCGAAAGCTGAGGTCAAAGAGCATTGCATTTGTGAAGGTTCAACGGCGCCCAGCCGGTCGAGGAGGTGACTTGGGAGACCGGGCAAGATATGCGCAGTCGTTATCCTCATCTTTTGGCCACATCAAACATGTCTTTATGCTCGTTTGAGGACGAATGAATGTTTTAAGAGGGGAGGATGTAACGACCCGGCCGGTCGTTTTGAGAATTAACGCCCTGATCCCCTATTAACTACTTCCCCGTTATCTTTTTCTGCTATTGTGACTTGCCGGGATGGTTCATTTTGAGTCTCGGAGTGTTTTGGGATACTTAGTCCCTAAATGAGAGCTTAAGTCTTAGAATTTGGACCGTAATCGGAATAGTGTGAAGACGACTCCGGAATGGAGTTCCGTCAATTTTGTTAGCTTTGTTGGGTGATTTTGGGCTTAAGGGCGTGTTCGGATTGTCTTTTGGAGGTCCCTAGCTCATTTAGGCTTGAAATGGCGAAAGTTGAATTTTTGAAGTTTTGGGCCGGTAATGGAATTTTTGATATCGGGGTCGGAATCCAATTATGAAAGTTGGAGTAGGTCCATAGTGTTGAATATAACTTGTGTGCAAATATTGGGGTCAATCAGACGTGGTTTGGTTGGTTCCGGCATCGGTTGTAAAATTTTGACATTTCAAGTTCACTAAGTTTGGATTAGAGGGTGATTTGTGTTTACAGCGTTGCTTGATATGATTTGAGGGCTCAACTAAGTTTGTGTAGGTTTTTAGGATTGGTTAGTATGTTTGGTTGAGGTCTCGGTGGCATCGGGTGTGTTTCGGATGCTCAACGGGTGAAAACTTTAGACTTAGAGGAATTTCAAATGTGCTGATTCCAGTGTTTTCGCACTTGCAGTATTTAATCGCAGGTGCGGGGCCACATATGCAGACGACCAAGCGTAGAAGCGGATTTTGGGAGGAATTCTGGGGTCGCAGGTGCGAGGAGTGTTCTGCATCAGCGACGCCCGCAGGTACGAGTGAAGGAACGTAGGAGCAGTCTGGGACTGCAGAAGTGGACAAGAATTCGCAGGTGCGACCTTTTGATCACAGAAGCGGACGAGGTGCATTAAGTTAAAATCTGCACCTACAATGGAAATTCCGCAAATGCGGTGCTGGGATCGCAGAAGTGGAAATTGCTGGGCAGAAAAGGATATTTCGAGGGTTTGAAATTCATATCAAACAAATTCAATTTGGAGCTCGGTGGAAGGCGATTTTTTGAGAGATTTTGAAGGATAGCTATTAAGTAACTAATTCTAACCCGATTTTAATCATATTACATTAATCTATTGTTGTATTCTTCATCTAATTAGAGGATTTGAGTGAGGAAGTTGGGAAAATGGGGGAAAAGTTCCCCAATTGAATTTCTGAGCTTTGAGTGGGATTTTGATATCGAATTTGGATAATTTTGGTACTAGTGATCTCATGAGTGAATGGGTGTTCATAATTTGTGACTTTTACTCGATTTCGAGACGTGGACCCGGGGAGGATATTTGGGAGTTTTTCTATTTTCTTGCCTTAGATTTAATTTCATTACTAAAATCAGTTGCTTGTAGTTATACATACGTTATGCAATTGATTTGATTAGATTTGGGCCACTCGACGTTGGATACTCGTGGTAAGAGCGTGATTTCGGATTTATTTGAGCTTGGTTCGAGGTAAATGGCTTGCCTAACCTTGTGTTGAGGAACTCCCCTTAGGATTTGGTATTGTTTGATATATGAGCGCTGTGTATGTGTGGTGACGAGTGCGTACATAGGCTATTTGTTGAAAAACCCTGTTTCCATTAAGCAAATCTCTGTTTTTCCTTTAATTGAGCAACACTAGTATATGTAACTATCATGTTTAGCTTAGGAAAGCATGCTTACGTGCCTTAACTGTCTTAACTGTCTATCTGAACTCTGTGCAGCATGTTTAGTGAAAATTATCTGTTTTCTTTGATATGAACTTAGTCTAAACTGTAGAATTTCTTGCTGAAACTGTTGTTTATGTTGATTGAGTAGCATATTTACTTTGGGACTATGGAACGGTATTTCGGGAGATCCCCCTGCACGTTTATGTTTGGGACTATGGGACGGTATCCCGGGAGATCCCCTGTACTGGACATTTACTTTGGGACTACGAAACAGTATTTCAGGAGAACCCCCTACACATTTATGTTTGGGACTACGGGACGGTATCCCTGTAGATCCCCTGCACATTAACGTTTGGGACTACGGGACGGTATCCCGGGAGATCCCCTGTTGCTATCTCTGGGTACTGAGTTGTTATTTTTCTGTGATTTCATTCTCATTAAATGTTAGTATTTATCTTTACTGTGATATTTCATACTGTATTATTTTATTATATATTATACCAGTAGGCCCCTGACCTGACCTCGTCACTACTCGATCGAGGTTAGGCTTGGCACTTATTGGGTACCGTTGTGGTGTACTCATGCCCTTTCCTGCACATATTTTTCGTGTGCAGATCCACTTTCTAGCCACATTTCTAGTGAGGCGAGACGACTGTAGAGACTTCGAGGTATATCTGCCGCGTCCGCAGACCTAAGAGTCCTGATCTACTCTTCCTTAAGATTAAAGACTATTCTTGTATTTCCTCATCGATAGTTTCTGGAGTGTAGGAGCATTATTTACTTCTACAGCTTGTGACTCATGATATTCCGGGTTTTGGGAGCGTTTATGTTCATTTTGAGAGTGATTATTGTATATACCGAGCGGCATCGCATTTCCTTGTCTAAAATTTACTTTCAGTTGTTAGTTTTCATGTTTTGTTCCTTTATTCGCAAATGTTAGGCTTACCTAGTCTTAAAGACAAGGTGTCGTCATGACAGGTTCATGGAGGGAGAACTAGGATCATGACACTAAATGTCCTTTTTCAAAATAGAATGCCCATATAAAAAAAGGGGATAACCATAAAACAGCAAGTCATAATCAACAATATCCAAACACCCAGTTAAAACTTAACATCTTTCGAAATACAAAAATAATATATATTTTTGGTTGGGAGACCATTAGTACCGATATGCCACCGTTTACAATTCCGATTACAATTTCTAACACAGTAACCACCATGTATACGGCATGGAGTCAGATCACGACCCGATCGGCTAGGCCATATCATACGAGACATCACAATCATAGTAACAATTACAATTTCCCACACAGTCACCACCATGTGTACGATATGGCGTCCGATCGGCTAAGCCGCCTCATATGAGACATCAACCACAATCACAATTTCAATTACAAATTCCAACACAACACTACCATATGTATGGCATGACATCCGATCATGACCCGATCGGCTAGGCCGCCTCATACGAGACATCAACTACAATAACACTATTTTCTTGGATCTTTTGACCATTCACAAAGTTCTTTATTCATGGCATGGTGCCGTATTTCATATTTCACACTTTTTTCCTTTATGTTCAACGATCACCATCAAACATCAACATGTAGAATATTTTGAAAATCATAACTCTAAGTTAATTAGTGATGAAGGCTTTAAACACATTAGATCCCTTTTCAAAGTATGGAGCTCAATGACTTGAAATCACAAAACAAGTTAAAAATCATAAGCGAGTAATACACCGTACCTTTTTAAATACTTCTCCATAAAGGGAAAATACACAATTTCAACTCTTGAGTACGTAAGAACTCAAATCACATTGGAAATATTTATAAAGAAGGGCATGGTGATTAACGATTTAAACACGACTTTAAATCCAAAAACACTAGCGACAACAATTATGGCCACGCTTTTATATCTCACTTTAGTTCTTCCACTTTCAAACATATTTATAGGTCATCAACAATAATAGAAATTTGGATCAAGGCCGTAAGTATGATTATGAACAATAGGGGTTTTAGGAACATTGAGTTACCTTTCATAATTGGGCATAACAACTTGCAATTTAAACATGATTTGAAATTATACTATCTCGACATGTTGATCACACTAGAAAACTTTCCCGACGGAGAACACAAGACGATAAGAGCATTTGATGCACATTTTTATTATATACCTTTCAACACAAACTTATTCGGAATAGTCAAATATATAAGGAATAACTCAGAACATAAGAATTAGATACTTGGGCCAACTATACTTGAAACTTACGGGGATATTATGGAATTAGATTCTGAGAGAGAAGTTTAGCCAACATACCTCGATTTAGCTTTGTTAGAGTTCCTACAATGCGCCACTACCCTTGGCAACATCAATCTATAGAAACATAGTCAAATTGGACCATCATTAGGAAGGGGTTCATAGCATTCAGCTCACTTAGGCATTTTATCAAACATTGAGTGTGCACATTTCTCTACAACCTTCATTGATGATATTTCTTTATCCAATACCCACTCTTTTCCCCACCATTTCATATTACAACCAGCATTTAATAGTTTAGGACTTCTAACAATGTATTCATGTCTTACCATCCATCCCCAACCAACCAATTCATCAAAAGAATCACTTTTCATTCTCTACAAATCCTAAAAATTCCAATTGGTAAAACTATGGCTTCCAATCACCATGCAATAAATTCTAGCTCTAAATTGCTACTCATATATTCATTATTAAGTCATGTATGCAAGTCAAAGAAGATAGAATTACCTTTGGGGGGTGAATCTTGTAAAAGTCCTCACTTGAGCCATTGGGAAGATTCCTTGAAAATCTAATGATTCCATGGTGGATTTGGTTAGTTTTAGGGTGGAATTGATGGAATGAAATACCAAACTAGTAAGGATTACTCATCTTGAAGATCGGAGGTGTTGGGGGTCTTGAGAGAGTGGAGAGGAGCTCCAAGAATCAGTCAAGAGGAGTGGGGGAAGTGAGCTGCCGAAATATTCTATATAAAGGCTTCGGGCTTAGCTTGTGCATCCTCGTGCGTCGCGCGGACATGGACCAGCTATTATTCAAGTTCGCGTGCTAGAGAAATACTTTGTTGTTTTTTTAAAATTGTTGGGGGTCATGGCTCTTTCAAACTCGCACGGGGCACGAGTTCAGACGAGCTCCCCAGTTGCATCCTTTCTATATTTCATGTTTTCCAACTTACTCTCCTTCGATACCTTGCTATGATGTATACCCCAATTCACTTCCAAATCTTCATATAAGTATGAAACCATGATTACACAATGTTAAACTCATACATAGCCATCTAGGGTACACAAGTGAAAAGTAGAGATCGCGAGGTGCTATTTAAGGCTTTAAATACTCAGCAAAACTTTATTCATTCCATCTGCCTTATTTTAGTAATTTGATCATAATTTCTTGTAGAAATATCCAAATGACAAATGGTTTGATACATTTGAAACCAGACTCAAAGGGCTATGCTTTAGGGACAAAATTCATGGAAAATATCTTTTTTTTTTCTATGAGAGTAATTAACGCTAAAAGTAAGGTGTCGTGCAAATTGAGACATCCTTTCCACTTAATGCATCCACTTGTTCAACACAAATTCCTCCCACTCACAAACCTACTTAATATGTTCCAACTTACTTCAAACATATATTTTTATTTTTAAAATAATGTGGTTCTATCCCATAGGTCTGTTTTAATACTCAAAAACGTTATTCCCAAATACCGCTGGCGCACTTTAAAATCTTAAATCATTAGGAAATATTTTTTAACGGGGTCTTACATTCACAATCTTTCCTTATATCACTGCGGGAGCCTTGCATTTAGTTTTTAAAATATTTTTCCGAAATAGCATCCCGCATTTTAACCCACCTTATCACACCGGGTGACTTCTTGTAGTTCTCCTACTAGCCACGCGTATCAAACCCACCTTATCTCACCACATGCGTTTCAACCCCAAAACCTTATACCACCGCATGCGTATCAATATCACAACGTATCACAAATCACACCTCAAGTGTCCAATATCACAACTTGCCAAAGAAATGAACAATAACAATATTTTCACAATAAAGAGTCCATGGCTCAACCACAACATACACAAGAGTCTCAATAATAACAACTGAGAGTGAATAAATTAACAGAATAGTATTTCACAACTTAACACCTTGCCTCAACATGAATCACGGCCTTTATGACTAAACATCATTTTCATTAACAAGATATTCCAAGAATAACAACTTCATGTAAATAATTCACGGTTAAATAATGAATAAGGGATAGAAGAAACAATAACTTCAACTAAACATGTAGGGCAATTAACAAGTAAGAGATAAGACAAGTAGAGCATGTGAAGATTGACTAGAAATGATGACTATGACATATTAAGGTAACTCAATTAAGGCATGAAAGGAATCTATATAGCTAAAACCGATAAATTTCCACATTTAGACCGTGTACACACTCGTCACCTTGCGTACACGGCTTTCACACATCACAATTATCACAAAAAACACCAATTCTAAGGGTAATTCCCCCACACAATGTTAGACGAGACACTTTCCTCGAAACACGCTAACTCAATCCACTAGTAAGCCTTTTCCTCGATTATCTAACTCTTAACGGCTCGAATATAGATAACACAACTTCATACTATAAATATAAACTATAGAAAATTATTTCGAACAATAAATTACGATCTTTGCAAAGAAATAAAAGGTCAACTCGGGCACGCGTCTCAGAATTTGACCAAAATTATAAAATCCGAACACACAATCGATAACGAGTCCAACCATACAAGAATTAATCAAATCCAGCCTCAAACCGCCTTTCAAATCCACAAATTTTAGCCTAAGAAGTTTTCACCATTTTTCCTCAAATTTCCAACTCAAATCATTAATTAAATGATGAAATTAACAACAGATTCATGTAATTTAACCAAAATCGAGTTAGGATTTCATACCCCCAATATTTTCCTTGAAAATCTCCTGAAAATTTACCACAAACCGAGCTCTCTAGGTATAAAAATGGATTATGAAATCAAGTTCTCGAAATTAGGCCTTTTCTGCCCAGCTATTTCGCTTTTGCGGCCCTTTAGTCGCATCTGCAATGCCGCACCTGCGGAAAAACCATCGCAGGTGTGGTTTCCACTTAGGCCATGACTTTTCGCTTCTGCGGACCAAACACGCATCTACGCATCGGCTTTTGTGAACTAAAATGCGCTTCTTCACCCTCGCTCCTGCAGTCATGGCCCGCTTCTGCGATAATAGACCATGCTAGCCCCATTCGCATCTGCAACCACTCCTCTGCACTTGCGGACTCACAGATGCGGATATCTCCTCGCACCTGCTATCCTAGCTAGGCAAAGCCAGCTTTGCTTCTACGATCAGCTCCTCACTTTTACGTATCCGCACCTACAGCCAAACCCTCCGCAGGTGCGATGACATCAGAACAATAGTTGTTTAGCAATTGCACAAGTCCAAAATTATTCCGAATTCAATATGTTTCACACTCGAGGCCCCTAGGAGCCTGTCCGAATATACCAACAAGTTTTAAAACACCTAACGGACCTAATCGAGGCCAAGAATGACATCAACCAACATCGATTCTACTAATCGCAACCCAATTCAAGCCTATGAAACTATGAACTTCCGAATTCCAAAACTAATGTTGATGCATACCAAAACAACTCCAATTGACTTCAAACTTTACACACAAGTCATAAATGATATGATGGACCTACTCCAACTTCCGGAATCTGAATCAGACCTCGATATCAATAAAGTCAACTCCCGATCAAACTTTTCAACCTTCCAAACCTTAAATTTTGTAACTTTCGCTAATTCACGCTGAAACGACCTACGGACCTCCAAATCAACATCTGAACTTGCTTCTAAGTCCAAAATCACCATATGGATCTATTGGGACCATCAAAACTCCATTCCGGACTAGTCTACTCAAAAGTCAAAGTACGATCAACTCTATCAACTTAAGCCTCCAACTTAGGGACTATGTGTCCCATTTCACTCCAGAACTCACCTGAAACCAAAACCAAATACTCTAGCAAGTTACATAATCATAATATAACATAGAGGAGGCAATAAATAGGGGATCGGGGCTAAAATACTCAAAACGGTCGGCCGGATCGTTACATCCTCCCCATTTTAAAACAAACATTTGTCCTCAAACGAGTATAGAGACATACTTGAAGTGGTTAAAAGATGAGGATAATGGCTACACATATCATGCTCGGTCTCCAAAGTTGCCTCCTCGACTAGTTGACCGAGCAATATTTTTCGACCTCAACTTTTGGACTTGCTTGTCTAAAATGGCCACCGGCTCCTCAACATTAGACAAATCCTTGTCTAACTGGACTGAGCTGAAGTCTAACATATGATACGGATCACCATGATACTTCCGGAGCATAAAGACATGGAATACTGGATGAATTGCAGCAAGACTAGGTGGCAGTGCAAGCTTTTAGGCCACCTCTCCAATCCTCTCTAAAATCTCAAAAGATTTGATATACCTAGGGCTCAACTTGCCCTTCTTCCAGAACCTCATAACACCCTTCATGGGTGAAACCCGGAGCAAGACCCGCTCCCCAAACATGAATGCAACATCACGAACCTTCCAATCCGCATAATTCTTCTGTCTAGATTGGGTTGTGCAAAGCCGATCTTGAATCAATTTAACCATTTCCAAAGCATCCTGAACCAAGTCTTTACCCAATAGCCTAGCCTCACCCGGCTCATACCAACCCATCGGAGACCGATACTGCCTCCTATACAAGGCCTCATATAGAGCCATCTGAATGCTTGACTGGTAACTGTTGTTCTAGGCAAACTCTACAAGCGGCAAGAACTGATCACAAGAACCCCCAAACTCCATCACACATGCACGAAGCATATCCTCTAATATCTGAATAGTGCGCTCGGACTGTCTGTTCGTCTGAGGGTGGAATGTTATTTTCAACCCAACCCGCGTACCTAACTCACAATGTACCGCCCTCCAGAATCGCGATGCAAAATATGTACCCCAGTCAGAGATGATGGATACCGACCCGCCTTGAAGTTGGATAATTTCATGAATATAAACCTGGGCCAGCTGCTCTAAAGAATAATTAGTCACCACTGGAATGAAATGAGCCGACTTGGTCAACCTATCCATAATCACCCATACTGCATCGAACTTGCTCTGAGTCTGTGGGAGCCCAACAACAAAATCCATAGTAACCCGCTCCCATTTCCACTATGGAATCTCAAGCCTTTAAAGCAATCCACCTGGCCGCTGATGCTCATACTTCACCTATTGACAATTTAGGCACCGAGCTATATACTCCATTATGTCCTTCTTTATTCTCCTCCACCAATAGTGCTTCCTCAAGTCCTGATACATATTAGTGGCACCCGGATTAATGGAGTACCGTGAACTATGGGCTTCCTGAAGAATCAAATCATACAAACCATCTACATTGGGCACACGTAGCCTACACTGCATACGTAACACACTGTTATCCCCAATAGTGACCTCATTGGCATCGCCGTGCTGAACCATATCCTTGAGGACAAACAGATGGGGTTTGTCATACTGACGCTCTCTAATACAATCATATAGAGAAGACCGAGAAATCACACATGCCAAAACTCGGCTCTGAAACATCCAATCTAACAAACTAGTTGGCCAAGGCCTAAATATCCAATGTTAATGGTCTCTCTACTACCGGTAGATATGCTAAATTGCCCAAGCTCTCCACCTTACGACTTAAGGCATCAGCCACCGCATTGGCCTTCCCAAGATGATACAGAATGGTAATATCATAGTCCTTAAGTAACTCTAACCATCTCCACTGATGCAAATTAAGATCCTTCTATTTGAATAGATGTTGCAGACTTTAGTGGTCGGTATAGACCTTACAAGGTATGAACTATAGCAGCTAACTCAAGGTCGTAGACAGGATAGTTCTTCTCATGCACCTTTAGCTATCTAGATGTGTAGGCAAACACCATACCGTCTTGCATCAACACCGCGAAGGCCAACACGCGATGCATCACAGTACACAGTGTAAGACCTCGAACCCGTAGGCAACACTAACACTGGGGCCATAGTCAAAGCAATC
The DNA here is from genome assembly GCF_000393655.2 of Nicotiana sylvestris. Classification (NCBI taxonomy): domain Eukaryota; kingdom Viridiplantae; phylum Streptophyta; class Magnoliopsida; order Solanales; family Solanaceae; genus Nicotiana; species Nicotiana sylvestris. The sequence continues at coordinate 61,016,981 of NC_091057.1, read as the reverse complement.
TTGAGCTTTTGAAAGATCTCCTCATACTCCTCGGTAACCTGAGCGGAGCACCTTTCTGGGTCAATCTGGTCATATGTGCAGCAGCAGATGAGAAACCCTCTATGAATCGACGGTAATACCCTACCAAACAAAGAAAACCCTGGATCTCAGTAGCTGAAGACGGTCTGGGCCAACTCTGCATTGCTTTAATCTTTTTCAGATCTACCTTGATCCCCTCACTCGACACTACATGACCCAAAAACACCACCGAATCAAGCCACAATTCAGACTTTGAAAATTTTGCATACAACTTCTTTTTTCTCAAGGTCTAGAGCATGGTCCTCAGGTGCTACACATGATCCTCCTAACTCCAGGAGTACACCAAGATGTCATCAATAAACACAATGACGAATGAGTCAATATAGGGCTGGAATACACTATTCATCAAGTGCATGAATGTTGCTAGGGTGTTGGTCAGTCCAAATGAAATCACAAGGAACTCATAATGACTATACCAAGTCCTAAAGGTAGTCTTCGAAATATCCGGCTCTCGAATCTTCAACTGATGATAGCCTCACCGCAATCATTCTTTGAAAACACTCTGGCACCCAGTAGCTGATCAAATAGGTCATCAATGTGTGGCAATGGATACATGTTCTTCATCGTAACCTTGTTCAACTGCTTATAATCAATACACATGCACATAGAACCATCCTTCTTCTTCACAAACAACACCGGAGCACCCCAAGGTGACACACTAGGTCGTATGAAGCCCTTCTCAAGCAACTCTTGCAACTGCTCCTTTAACTCCTTCAACTCTGATGGGGTCATATGATATGGTGGAATAGAAATGGGTTGAGTGTCCGGTAACAAATCAATACCAAAATTGATATTCCTATCGGGTGGCATGCCCGGAAGATCCGTTGGAAATACATCTGGATAATCCCTTACTACTGGAACTTACTCAATGGTAGGAGTATCAATACTGACATCCTTCACAAAGGCTAGATATGTCTCACACCCCTTTTCAATCATCCGCAGTGTCTTTAGGAAAGATACCACTCTACTAGGAACATAATCCAAAGTACCCCTTCACTCCAACCATGGAAAACCTGGCATAGCCAACACCACCATCTTGGCGTGACAAACAAGAATAGCATGATAGGGTGACAATTAGTCGATGCCCAAAATAACAGTAAAATCTACCATACTAAGCAACAATAGGTTAGCTCTGGTCTCAAAACCACCAAGAACAACTAAACACGACCGATACACACGGTCAACAACAATGGAATCTCCCACAAGCGTGGAAACATAGATAGGAGAACTCAAAAAATCACGAGATATACCCAAAAATGGAGCAAAGTAAGATGATACATAGGAATAAGTAGAGCCTGGATCAAATATGGCTGATTCATCTCTATGACAAACCAGAACAATACCTGTGATGACTAAGTCGAATGCAACTGCCTCTGTCCTAGTAGGAAGAGCATAACATCTGGCCTAGACTCCCCCTCTAAGGCCGTATAACTGCCTAACCTCCACCTCTAGCTGGTTGTGCAGATGGAGTGGAAACTGGTGCGGTAACCACGGCTTGAGAAGGCTTAGGGACTTGTGGAATACGTAGGGCCTAAGTAGTCTTTGGAGGTGCACCTCACCTAAGTTTGGGGCAGTCCCTCACCATATGACGAGTGTCACCACACTCAAACTAAGCTCTCGGAGGACGTGGCTGCTTGAATTGGCTCGAGCCTGATTGGATGGACGGATCGCTGAAAGCACCTTGTGCAGGAGGTGAACTAGATAGTGGCGGTGTATAATGGGCAACCTGAGTCTTGGGAGTAGCCGGTATACTGATGGAACTGTTGAATGCATAGAAAGGCTCACATAGCCTCTCCCATGACGGGCTGCAACTAGGGCACATGCACCGCCATATATGCTAGAATGTCGAGGCCTCTTGGCCTCCCTCTCCTCTCTCTCCTAGGCCCATATACCCTCCAATCTCTTAGCGATCTTCACAACCTGCCGGTATAGAATATCAGTCTCCAACTCTCGATCCATGTTGAATCTAATACCAGGGCTGAGCCCCTCGATAAATTAATGAACTTGCTCTCTAATAGTAGAGACTAGAGCTGGTGCATGTTAAGACAACTCGCAGAACCTAACAACATACATTGATACGATCATAGCACCCTGGCGCAACTGCTCAAACTCTACGCGTCATGCCTCACGACGGCTCTAGGAACAAACTCCCCCATGAACATCTCTGAGAATTGAGCCCAAGTGAGTGAAGCTGCCTCGACCTAGATACCCAACTCATACGCTCGCCACCACTGATAAGTCGTTCCCTTAAGCTGGAACATAGTGAAAGCAACCCTACTCGACTCCACGATACCCATAGTACGGAGGATACAATGGCACTCCTCAAGAAAACCATGTGCATCTTCTGAAGCCAAACTGCTGAAAGTAGGAGGGTTTTACCTCTCGAGCCTAAGCTGTCCCCCTCAGAAGCTACTGCAACCTCGGGCTGAACTAAGACAATTGGCTGCACTGGTATGACCTCTAGACCTGGTCAACCTAGACCCGCTACTCTAGGTACAGGCTACAAAATTCTGTGCTCCTCCCCTAGCCTGAGATGTGGCAGGAGCAAATAGAATTAACCATGTCTGAGATAGAGTGCCAAACATGCTCAAAAACTGTGCGAAAATCTCCTGAAGTGTAGGGGTAGTATTAAGCATCGCGGGTGCCTACTCTCCAATTGGAGCTATTGGTGGTTACTCTGTAGCAGCTCGAGCAGGTGCTCTGGCTGCACCACATGTCCTTCATCGACCTCTCGTGGCTCTAGCAGGGGACGTAGGTGTCTAATCATCAGATCCATCTATGTGTGTCCTCACCATCAGTGAAAGAATAGAAAGACAAAGATTTAGAATTTCTAAGTCAACAAATTCGCATGATAAGGAATCAAAAAATTGAAACTTTTCCTAACAGTTCCACAGCCTCCCGAAGATAAGTACAGACGTCTCTATACCGATCCACAAGACTCTACTAAAACTCCTTGTGACTCATAATACCTATGAACCTAGAGCTCTGATACCAACTTGTCACGATCCCAATTTCCCTCCGTAGGATGTCGTGATGGAACCTAGTCTCTAAGACTAGGTAAGCCTAACAAAACATGCGAAATAACTGAAATAATAATTAAAGACTCAAAACTCAGCAACTATATAAAATTAACTCTGCAACTCAGCATATGCAACTTACAAGACCCGGCGAATACAAGTCACAAGCTCAAAATAGTAGTATTGCATAATACTATACATCAATGTCTATAAAACAATAAGGAAAATAGAATAGTCTAGGTAGAGAGGGACTCTGAGGACAAGGTCTATCACGGTCTGCGGATGCCAGCATGAATGTTGAGGAATAGTATTTCATAACTTAACACTTTGCCTCAACATGAATCACGGCCTTTATGACTAAATACAAGTTTCATCAACAAGATATTCCAAGAATAACAACTTCATGTAAAGAATTCAGGGTTAAATAATGAATAAGGGATAAAGGAAACAACAACAACTTCAACAGAACATGTAGGGCAATTAACAAGAAAGATATAAAACAAGTAGAGCATGTGATGATAGGCTAGAAATAATGACTATAACATATTAAGGTAACTCAATTAAGTCATGAAAGGAATCTATATAGCTAAAACTGGTAAATTTTAACATTTAGCCTATGTACACACTCGTTACCTTGCGTACACAGCTTCCATACATTACAATTATCAAAAACAACACCAATCCTAAGGGGTAATTCCCCCATACAAAGTTAAGCGAGACACTTACCTCGAAACACACAAACGCAATCCATTAGTAGGCCTTTCCCTCGATTATCCAACTCCGAACGGCTCGAATCAAGTCAAAACAACTTCATACTATAAATATAAACTATAGGAAACTATTTCGAACAATAAAATTACGATCTTTGCAAAGAAATAAAAAGTCAACTCAAAAGTCAATCCGGGCTCGTGTCTTGAAACCCGACCAAAATTACAAAATCCGAACAGTCAATCAATAACGAGTCCAACCATACATGAATTACTTAAATCCGACCTCAAATCGCCTTTCAAATCACTAAATTTTAGCCTAAGAATTTTTCTCAAATTTTCAACTCAAATCACTAATTAAATGATGAAATTAACAATAGATTCGTGTAATTTAACCAAAACCGAATTAGGATTTCTTACCCCAATATTTTCTTGGAAAACCTCCTAAAATATTGCCACAAACCGAGCTCTCTAGGTCCAAAAATAATTTATGAAATCAAACCCTCAAAATTAGGCTTTTTTGCCAAGCGATTTGGCTTTTGCGGCCCTTTAGTCGCTTATGCGATGCCGCACTTGCGGAAAACCATCGCAGGTGCGGTTTACTCTTAGGCCATGACTTTCCGCTTCTGCGGACCACATGCGCATCTGCACATCTGCTTCTGCGGACTAAAACACACTTCTGCGCACTCACTCATGCGGGCAAGGCCCGCTTCTACGACAATAGACCAAGCTAGCCCATCCGTATCTGGGACCACTCTCTGTACAATGTGGACTCGCAGATGCGGATATCTCCTCTTACCTGCGATCCTAGATGGGCAAATCTAGCTTCACTTCATCAATCAGATCCTCGCTTTTGTGTTTCCGCAGTTGGGATGACACCAGAACAACAGTGGTGTTCAACAATTGTACAAGTCCAAAATTGTACCGAATTCAATCCGTTTCACATCCGGAGCCCCCGGGACCCCGTTTAAGTATACCAACAAGTTTAAAATACCTAACGGACCTACTCGAGGCCAAGAATCATATCAAACAATATCGATTCTACAAATTGCAACTCAATTCATGGCTATGAAACTATGAACTTCCGAATTTCAAAACTAATGTCGATTCATACCAAAACAACTCCGATTGGCTTCAAACTTTGCACACAAGTCATAAATGACATGATGAACCTATTTCAACTTTCAGAATCTGACCTCGATATAATAAAGTCAACTCCCGGTCAAACTTTCCAACCTTTCAAACCTTAAATTTTTTAACTTTCGCCAATTCACGCTGAAACGACCTACGGGCCTCCAAATCAACATTCAGACACGCTCCTAAGTTCAAAATCATCATACAGAGCTATCGGGGCCATCAAAACTCTATTTCAGAGTCGTCTACTTAAAAGTCACACTACGGTCAACTCTATCAAGGACTATGTGTCCCATTTCACTCCGAAACTCACCCAAAATCAAAACCAGACACCCCGGCAGGTTACGTAACCACAATATAACATAGAGGAGGCAATAAATAGGAGATCGGGGCAAAAATATGAAAAACTATCGGTCCAGACGTTACATGTGGTTCTTTACAAACTTGTTTGTAGTTTATGATCCTATCTCTTTTTTATACATGAGAGATTTACTTTTACACATTAGATATATCTCTTTTTCACATAAAAGATCTAAAAAGGACATTTTTCTAATTTTATATTATAAATGGCCATGAAGGCCCATTTCCTCATAAGGTTTACAAAGAGCATATTGTTATAAAAATAGATGTTGTTGTTAAAGGTAAAAAGTTGTAATAAATATAAAATAAAAATTAGATCCGAAAAATACTTGATTTTTTAATAAAATCTATTATAAAGAGGTTTAACTGTAGCTAATAATTCACTGAGTTAATTATGTAAAAAGAATATTCTGAGTTTTGAAAAAACACTTTAGGCATACAGATTTCAAGTCTAAAAGACAAATGCATTTATTGATTCTGATTTATTTTTTTTGGGGAGGGTGGAGGGTGAGGGAAGATTTCTAAAAAATTGTCATGTTTTACATGTGTTTTCTCATATAGAAAACATAGACTCTTTCTTACCATGAACATAATTTATTCCTTTTTCAAATTTTGCCAAACGTATCAAAAATTATCATGTTTTACATATGTTTTCTCAAATAGAAAACGTAGACTCTTTCTTACCATGAACATAATTTATTCCTTTTTCAAATTTTGCCAAACGTATCATTATGTGCATGTCTCCTTTAGTTGTCTGAGGGGATCGGGTCGAACCAATATCCGAATGAATAGGGGCTCTCAATGGGCCTGGGCCTAAGGGTCTGGGGGGGACCCTTTTACCCGACAAACCTTTTGAATTTTTTTGTTCATATACAATATTTAAAACGTATTTATCAAAATTTGTCAAACCAGTAAAACAAGATCAGAAATTGAGGTTCATCAATGGAGGTTGGAGGTTTTCTAGAGAGTTCTTCATCGTAGAAACATAAGAGAGAGATATGATGAAAATAACCGACCAACCTTTAACAGTTGTGGCCTCCTTGTATTTATAATATGTCCATTATAATGTAAAGAATGGCTAACTACTAAAATAACCACTATGCTATGTTGACAAAGAATAAAGGCTAACTAGTACAAAAAACTACAAAAGGCTAAGCATAAAATAAATATCTGGGCCAATTTAAGTATGCTACTTTGGGCCTGAAGTACTGCAAGCCGGAGGCCCAACACCCCCCTTCAAGTTGGAGGGGGAAACAACCTTCAACTTGACAAGAAAGGAGTGATAGAGGACACCAGTTAGAGGCTTGGTGAAGACATCTGCCAGCTGCTCAGAGGTAGGAACATGTGACAGCTGGATGAACCCTTCAGTCAACTTACTCCGGATGAAGTGACAGTCCACTTCAATATGTTTAGTGCGCTCGTGGAAGACAGGATTTTTGGCAATGTGAATGGCTGCCATATTGTCACAAAAAATAGAAATAGGGAAGGAAACATCAATAGTAAGATCATGCAACAACTTAGACAGCCAAACCAATTCAGCAACAGTCTTACTAACAACCCTATAATCAGCTTCAGCAGAAGAAAGAGAAATCACAGGCTGTTTCTTTGATTTCTAGCCAACAAGGCTATCACCCAAGAAAATACAAAAACCAGAAACAGATTTGCGAGTGTCAGGGCAAGCAGCCCAATCACTGTCAGAATAAGCCTTGATAGCAGTAGAGTTAGAGTAAAAAAGGCCAAGGTTAGGAGTACCCTTGAGGTACCTTAGCAAATGAAGAGCAGCAATCATGTGAGGAATCCTGGGAGTCTACATAAACTGGCTCAGATGTTAAACACTAAAGCAAATATCAGGCCGGGTGTGAGTCAAGAACAATAGCTTCCCCACAAGGCTTCTGCACTTCTCAGGACTAGGAAGGAGATCCCCAACATCAGCCTTAAGCTTCTGATTCAAATCCAATGGGCTAACAACATAATAAACATGCATGCAATCATACTCTTTAAGTAAATCAAAAGTGAACTTCTTCTGATTCAATACAACTCCATCAGGTAAGGCATTGACCTCAATACCCAAAAAATAATAAAGAGAGCCCAAGTCTTTTATCTTAAACTCAGAATCTAGATAGTATTTCAAAGCTGAAATCTCATGTAAATCATCACCAGTAAGGATAATATCATCAACATAAACAGCTAGGATGACAAGATGACCTGGGGACCCTTTGATAAAAAGAGAGTAATCATTGAGTGAATGATGAAAACCTTTAGAATATAAAGCTTGAGACAATTTGGCATACCATTGCTTCGAAGCTTGTCGAAGACCATAAAGAGACTTTTTCAACTTGCAAGCCAAAGGAGAAGAAGAAGAAGAAGAAGAAGAAGAAGATGATGATGAAATAGCAAGGCCAGGAGGTAATTTCATATAGACCTCCTCATCTAACTCACCATGAAGAAAGGCATTATTAGCATCAAGCTAAAATAAAGAACAATTCTTCTTAATAGCAACAACAATCAAACACTTGATAGTAGACATCTTCACTACAGGAGAGAATGTCTCATTGAAATCCACCCCCTCAACCTGAGTGTCCCCTCTAATAACAAGTCTAGCCTTGTATCTTTCTAATTCACCATTAGCTTTGTATTTAATTTTATAGACCCACTTGTAGCCAATAGGCTTCTTACCTCGGGATAAATCAATTATATCCCAAGTGTTATTAGCTTTTATGGCTTCAAACTCTTTTCTCATAGCATCCTGCCAAGCTGGAATAAGGGCTGCCTGAGAATAAGTATATGGCTCAAATTCTACAGGTTGGACAGCAGAACAGCAAAGGGAATTAGGTAGTTTATAAAGATAGTTCTTTAGATAAGAGGGATAAGCATGTGTTCTGGTAGATTTTCTTAGTGGTGCAACAGATGTGGCAGGAGAAGAAGTAGATGGAATAGAGTCAAATAGAACATCAGTAATGTGAGGAGAAGGTGAGACATCAGAAGGTGAAGGTGATGGTGAAGCATCAGAAGGTCAATGGTGGTTGTCAGAAGCATTAGGAAATGATGGATCATCAGAAGGGAAAGGAACTGAAAGAGGACTAGAAGAAGTGGTAGCATCAGGAGGCATGGGAACTGGCGATGAGGTGGTTGACAATGGGGACTTTGACACAACTGGAAGGGAAAAATCTGAGGAGAAAGGGAAGAGTTATTCATTAAAAATGACATCTCTAGACAAAACACTATTTTGACTAAAGGTTATACAACTTATAACCTTTCTTTGCAAAATGGTAGCCAAGAAAGACACATGGAATAGCTCTAGGTTTCAGTTTGTCTCTCTGAGGAATGGGAATAGTAACAAAACATAGGCAGCTAAAAGTTCTTAGGTGTGAATAGCTAGGTGTCTTGCCAAACAACAATTCATAAGGTGATTTATTTTGTTGTAGTCTAGAGAGGAGTCTATTAATGATATATGTGGTTGTGAGGAGGCAATCTCCCCAAAACCTGATTGGTACTTTGGATTGGAAAAGCAAAGCCCTGGAAGCTTCTAGGAGGGTTCTATGTTTCCTCTCCACTACATCATTTTGTTGAGGTGTGTGTGGACAACTAGTTTGATGAATGATTCCATTTTCAGAAAAGAAGGAAACTGCAGCATTGCTATTTCCTAATTCTAGAGCATTATCAGATCTTATGCTTTGGATGGTGACATGAAATTTAGTTTGAACCATCAACACAAAAGCCTTCAGGAGAGGAAAGGCATTACTTTTGGACCTCATTAGATGAGTCCAAGTGCATCTAGAGAAATCATCAACAATGGTAAGAAAATATTTGGAGCCTAAATATGTAGAAGTGTGATATGGTCCCCAAGTGTCACCATGAATAAGTTGAAAGGGCTTAGAACTATGAATAGAACTATCAAGAAATGGCAATCTAGTTTGTCTAGCCATGGGACAAATAGAACATGGAAAAGACTGTGTAGAAGAAATATTAGAGGAAATTTCAGAAATACTTTTCATCTTAATAAAATGAACATGTGCAAGTCTATTATGCCAAACAATGTCCATCTTATTCATTGCAGCTTTATTACAAGAGGGAGAAACAGTGTTTACAATACAAGGAAGATGGTTAGAAACAGATGAAGATGACAAGCTGCTGCAAGCATTTGACATAGTAACTTGAGGTTGAGAAGGTTTTTCCCACACAAATTTATACAGCCCACTGTCCAGTTTACCAAGATCCAGAGGCTTCTTCAGAGAAGTGCCCTGTATGAGACATGAAAGTCTAGTAAACTAAACTATACAATCAAATTGATCTGTGAGTTTGTGTACAGAGATGAGATTGTGCTTAAAGGAAGGTAGATAAAGGACATTGTGAAGAATTATAGACTCAGTCAAAACAAAGGAACCTGTGCAAGTAACTTTTACTTTATAACCATTTGGAAGGGACACTAGAAAAGGAATAGGTAAAGGTGTTATATTAATAAGAAATTCTTTATTAGCAGTCATATGGTCAGAAGCACCAGAGTTAACTATCCAAGTTAAGGAATCAGATTGGTTTAGCAAAGTAGAGTTGAAACTATATACTACATTCTTAGGCAATAGAGTACCAGCAAAATTGGCAGAACTCATGATATTGAGTTGAGGACCAGGATCAGAGAAATGAGATTGTTGCAAAAGAGAGAGCAGTTGAGAGTATTGCTACTTTGTCAGCCCAGGCACCACATAAGCATTTTCAGCAACAGGCACAATAGAAGTCTGATTGGAAGAGGTGCACTCAGAAGCAGAGAATTCAGAATCTGTCACCATATTAGCAGCTGCCTTTCTACCTTTAGTAAACTTGAAGTTAGTAGGAAAGCCATGAAGCTTGTAACACTTATCAATTAAGTGTTCAGGCTTTTTGCAATACTTGCAGAAGAGATTAGAGGTCCTGGACTGATTATCAAAATTCACTCTTTGAGTAAACTGTCTCTGCTGCCCCTGAAATTGCATATTCAGCTGAGGTTGAGTAGTTTTATTAAGGAAATTCACATTAAAGGAGGTTGCTTTAGGGGTAAATTGAGAAGGCGGGTTGACTTGTCTTTGCTTTTCATCTTGAAGAAGAATGTTATAGACATTAGGGATGGCATAGGTTGCATCATCAACAGATTACTTCTCACACCAACATAAACCTCATTCAATCCCATGAGGAACTGATGGACCTTGTCCTCCTCTTTCTCCTTTTGGAGACCCTCTTTAGCAGCACAATTGCAAGAATTTGCATGACTACTGCATATTATTCCTAATTCATCCCAGATTCTCTTAAGTTTTGTAAAATATAAAGCAATATCAAGGGATCCCTGATAGGTAGAGGCAAGTTCCCTTTTTAGTTCAAAAACTTTAGTCCCATTTACACTACCATACCTATTATTTAATTATTTTCATATACTTTCGGTTGTCTCAGAGTATTGAACACTTTCAGCTATATCCGGTGATAATGAACTTGTTAACCAAGATATCACCATATTATTACAACGGTTCCATTGTTTATAATCAGGGGACGTTGCAGCAGGTTTAGGGCACGAACCATCTATAAATGTTATTTTGTTCCTAGCAGACAATGACATTATCATACTACGCTTCCAACCTCCAAATCCACTCCCCGGAAATGGTACAGGAACCAGGGACACACCAGGCACATTAGATGATATAAGAAATAGAGGGGATGTAGGGTCAGGAGTATACGCAGAAGAGGAAGTAGAACCAGTCATGGTTAGAACAACTAAATCACCAACAAATACTGTAGACTGAAATCAAAATCCAACACATACAAAAGAGAGATACAAATACCCTTCTTCGTAACCTAAAGAAGTAAGACCTCGATATAGTAAAACAGCTTCAGCGAACCAATGAAAATAGAGGAAACCCTAGCTCCGAAAAATCAAGGAAAACTTTAGCTCGAACAAAACTCAAATTCCAGCGACCACACCGCAGAGATTCAGTATGATCTACCGTAAAATGGACTCAAACGCGAAACGGCAAAGTATTTTTGCCGGAAATCACAAAAAAAAATCATGAAGCTCCGACGAAGACAAATCTCGATGAAAATTGGATGAAAACAGGCAGGGGGAACACCATTCTATGTAGATAAGCAAGATCTAACAAACTCCCGCTCTGATACTATGTCAAACCAGTAAAACAAGATCAGAAATTGAGGTTCATCAATGGAGGTTAAGGTTGTGCACGGATCGGATCGGATCGGATTTAGCACATTTCGAATTTAGGATTTTAGATTCTAGAAAATGCAATCCGAATTCGATCCGAATTATATCGGATTGGATCGGATTTTAAAGTTTGGATCGGATCGTATTTCGGATCGTATTATTATGCCTCAAAGTTAAACTAATATGTATATTTTCTTTGTAAAAGAGGCAATACATTAAAAAAAATCATGTTTATGCAAGTATGAGAGTACTATGATGCCGATATAGCTAAATCTAGCAATTGTAAAGGTAATAACTTGGAGGTTGATGTAAAGGAAGTACTAACTATCCGAAATTAAAGTGTAGTATTTATACATGCCCTAATAATTTCGGATTTCGAATCGGATCGGATTAAAATATACCAATCTGAATCCGATCCGAAATCCAAAATTTTAAAAAATACAATCCAAAATCCGATCCAATCTGAAATTCGAAATCCGAAATTAAATGGATCGGTTCGGATTTCGGATATCCAATCCGAATGAACAGCCCTAATGGAGGTTGGAGATTTTCTATAGAGTTCTTCATTGCAGAAATATAAGGGAGAGAGATGATGAAAATAACCGACCAACCTTTAACAGTTGTGGCCTCCTTATATTTATAATATGTCTGTTACAATGTAAAGAATGGCTAACTACTAAAATAACCACTATGCTATGTTGACAAAGAATAAAGGCTAACTAGTACAAAAGACTACAAAAGGCTAAGCATAAAATAAATATGTGGGCCAACTTAAGTATGCTACTTTGGGCTTGAAGTAGTGCAAGCTGGAGGGCCAACAAAATTGTCTTTAATTTGTATATTATCCGACCTAACTATATTTTTCTTACAATTTATATATAATTCGTTATTAGTATAGTAAAATAGGTGATTCGGTTACATTCTTTTCCTTTATTCTCTCATCTCCTCTTTCCCCATTCAATTCATTACTTGTGTCTTAAGTTAGAGAATTCAGCTACACCATTTTCCATTTTTCTCTCCTCTTTTTTTCCCTATTCTCTGCCGCCTCTCTCCATATACAATCCATTATTAGTACCTTGAATTAGGCACTTCAGTTACACATTTTTCCTTTTTTTTCTCTCCTCTCCTCTTTCCCTATTCTCTGCCACCTACAAATTAAAAATAAAATTTGGACATCTACAATAACATATAAACTAAAAATAAATTTATGCAAATAATTATATAGTATATAACTTATCCACAACTTTCATACATCATTTTTACCAAGTTAAATACAACGACAACATCATATAACTTAAATACAATTTTCATACAAATATGTCTTTTGTATATAATTTGTATATATTTTGTATGTAGTATTTTTCTTCTTCTCTAAAATTTTAATCAAAACTTTGTCTCTTAATACAATTTTGATACATATCAACAACTTTATGTAAAAAGATAATATTTATAACTTAAATACAAAATTTATACAATGATACATGCATTATACAACTATTTTTTTAACTTTCATATAACATTCAAATAAAAAAAATATATATATAACTACAATCGAATACAACTTAAATACAATTTACATACAATTATAACAAAACTTTAATATAATTTTGTATGTATATTGAATATCATACGTTCTTCTTTTTCTTCTTCTTCTTCTTCTTCTTCTTCTTCTTCTTCTTCTTCTTCTTCTTCTTCTTCGACGAGCTTTAATCTGAAATTCAGCTAAAATAAACTCTAATCTTTACCAAACACCCTCAAAATTGAGATATAAACTTCAAAGAATATTTCCTAAATTCGAATAAAGTTTCGAAGCTTTTTAATAGTCGTCAATGGTGGAGAGTCAAACACTTTCAAAATTTATTGATTAAAAATTTTAGTTCGAACACCAATTGTGCAACATGAAAGAAAATTATTAAGTTAAAACTCTAGTAAAATAATTGATATCTATTGATGAATTTCCTGGGGAAAAAAAGAGAGAGGATAAAGTAGATGAGAAAAGAGAGAAAAACATAGAAAATTGAAGAAAGAAAAATAGGGTTGGGGAAAAAACAAAGAATGTGAGATGGAGGGAGACGAGAGAAAGGGGGGAGAGAGAGGGGAATAATTGATATTCCCTATTCAATTTATAATATAAAGGGATACTCATTAATACTAATTTGTATATAATTAATAAATTGCATATCAACTTGTAATTAAGTTAAAACCTAAAAGAGTGAGGATAAATAAGTTTCTAATGTAGTACATATAGGTAAAAATCTCCAACGGTTAATAAGGGTCGGTCCTCGGGCATCCTCTAGAATATAAACTTTTACCATATTATATTATTTTGCACAAAATGTCACCATCTAGGTAAAGTGATTGAAAAATAAGACCCTCATTGTATTTAATTCATCCATCGTACTATGCACAAATAAATTGATAAATGAAAAGGTATATCAATTAGTACGTTAATGATATTTATACAAAAACATCATTTGGTCATCTTGTATTATTCCGAATAAAGGCATGTCTTCAATCATAATTAAAAATGATAGACTCACTTTTAGAAAAGATATACTCCGTCCTTTATGGATCCCTTGAAAGTAATTTAGCAAACAAAGAGCATAAGTTTTCATGAACTTGTAGATGTCACTATCAAATACAAATATTGTTAGCTTAAAAGCACCAAAACAAAGAAAAATAATTGTCCTCTTCTTTTTGACTATATGATCAATGCATTTGCAAGTTGCAATCATTACTTCGAAACCGCGTTTCTATTAAATAAATTTTGATTTAGCACTTATATATCCTGGTGCCATTGCCAAATGGCAATTGAGTTTCAATTTCGTCTTGCTAAATAATTTGATTATTGAATTTCATTGTCGTTGGTGTGGGTGTTAAAAGGTTTTAACAGATATTATCTCTCCTCTCAAATTACATATCCGTTCTAATTAACACAAGGCTTTTCTAAAAGATAGAAATACTATTGAAATTGCTAAATCTTATTTCTATTGGAAAAATTATCACCGCGTACTATCTAACAGCTTGTTTGGATGGTTGTTACTTGTTATATTGTATCGTCTTGTTATTTTTTAATACAATATTTATTTTGATTGTTACTTAAATTTTATAGTATGGTATCGTTACGTAATGACGAAAAGTGTTACTTTATGGAATGACCGATTTGGTGTGATCGCGTTGTTTCCTTATTTTTTTTCTCATCTTGCCCTTTGCTATTATTAAATAATCTCATTCTATCCTTTACCCGACCTTTTTATATAATAATATTACTTCATATCTTACTTTTTCTTTATAATATTGCAACTTTATTCTTCATATTGTTGGTGCATGATATTATGAAACGACCGCAATTAATACAATATATCCAAACATTATATATATCAATACAATACTATTCAATATGATATTATACATTATGTAACGATACATAACAACCATACACATAAGCTGTAAGTTTGATTTGTTGGATTGTTCAAAAAAGGTCAAAAATCAAGCCTTGAAAGAGGCTCATAAAAGTGGAAAATGCTCCTTACTAAGATTTTTTCTTATTTTAAAGTTGGAATGCGAGACCTCTAATTAAGGACGGGAATCATATTCATCCCATTAGTACAATCTTAATAGAAGAAACCAATAAGAAACTCAAAATAGCACAAGGAGACACAGTCAGCATCCTCAAAATAAGCATTGCTATTACGTCACAACTTAGTATTATTAACATCAATTAAGAATTCATCATACGCAGAAATAATAAGTATATTTTTTGTTAAAAAAAAAAGTATCTATACATGATCACAGAAAATCAACCAAATTACACTAACTCGAGAAATCATGCCAGTGCCTCCAGCTGAGTCCATGTGACGATCCGGCCGGTTGTTTTAAGAATTAACGTTCCGATCCTCTATTAATTATTTTTTCCGTATTTATTTCTGCTATTTTGATTTGCCGGGATGTTCGATTTTGAGTTTCGGAGAGTTTTGGGACACTTAGTCCCTAAATGAGAGCTTAAGTGTTGGAAAGTTGACCGTAGTTGGAACAGTGTGAAGACGGCCTCGGAATGGAAATCTGATGGTTCTGTTAACTCCGTTGGATGATTTCGGGCTTAGGGGCGTGTTCGGATTGTGTTTTGGAAGTCCGTAGCTAATTTAGGCTTGAAATCTCGAAAGTTGAATTTTGAAGTTTCTGGTTCGATAGTGAGATTTTGATCCGAGGGCCGGAATGGAATTCCGGAAGTTGGAGTAGCTCCGTAGTGTTTAATGTGACGTGCGTGCAAAATTTCAGGTCATTCGGACGAGGTTTGATAGACTTTTTGATTGAAAGCGTATTTTTAGAGTTTTTGAAATTCTTAGACTTGAATCCGATGAAAAATATGTGTTTTAATGTTGTTTTGACTATTCCGAAGGTTGGAACAAGTTTGAATGATGTTTTAGGATTGGTTGGCATGTTTGGTTAAGGTCCCGGGGGCCTCTGGTGTGTTTCGGATGCTCAGCAGATCATTTTCGTACTAGAGAAATTGCAGAAAAATCTGCAGCAGCATAGTTCTGGTTTCCTTCTTCGCGTTCACGAAGAGGAGCTGAGGCTGGTGAGGAATTTACTTTTCGCGTTCTCGAAGGAGCTTACATGTTCACGAGGCTGTCGGACTTGGTGCCTATGCGTTCGAGAAGTCAGTCTCGTGTTCGCATAGGGGAAGAGAACTCAACATCGCGTTCGCGGCTCAGGCATCGCATTCGCGAAGAGGGAGACTGGCTAGTGGAACTTTAGTGCATCGCGTTCGCGATAGTAGCCTCGCGTTCGCGAAGAAGGAAATACCTGTGCAAAATATAAAATTTCAAAATCGAAGGTTTAGCCATTTTTATCAAAACTTAAGCTTTGGAGCTCGGATTTGAGCGAGATTTTGAGGGATTTTATCACGACCCGAATTTTCCACCCTCGGGAGTCGTGATGGCGCCTACTAATGTGAGCTAGGCAAGCCAATCCTTTAAACTAATTACTCCATTATCCAATTAATTATTTTTAACAGATATAAAGTGATAACGTATAAATAGCGGAATATTTAATTAAGCGGAAGAAAAATAATAAAATATCTGAATCTGTAGCTATTACAACTATTTAAGCCTTAATCACCCAAAACCTGGTGTCACAGTGTCTAAGACTGCTAAATTCAAGGTCCGAGAATAAAAGACACATTATTTCTGAAGCAAAAAGATGAAACAGGAAATAAAAGATAGAGGAGACGCCAGGGCCTGCGGACGCCTGCAGGTCTACCTTGGATCTCCGCGTGGACTTAAGGTAGCCTCCAACTACGGTCCAAGAGCTGCTCCGGGATCTACACATAGTGTAGAGTGTAGTATCATCACAACTGACCCCATGTGCTGGTAAGTGTCTAGCCTAACCTCGGCGAAGTAGTGACGAGGCTAGGACCAGACCACCAAATAAACCTATGCAGTTATATAATATACAGCGGAAAGTAAAGCAGGAATAAACAAGTAAAGATAGGAGGGGGAAAACATGCTTCGGGGAATAACAGGTAAAAACATAATATCAAGAGAATTATAAAGGAATCAAACTTCAACCACTAACAAGAATAAGGAAAACAAAGGCAGATTTCACTTTCTTTTCACATCTTGTTGCAGGCGTGCAACCCGATCCCATTTTCTGTATCTCGTGGCAGGCGTGCCACCCGCTCCCATTTCGTGTATCTCGTGGCAGGCGTGCCACCCGCTCCCATTTCATTATATCTTGTGGTAGGCGTACCACCCGCTCCCATTTCATTATATGTTGTGGTAGGCGTACCACCCGCTCCCATTTCATTATATGTTGTGGTAGGCATACTGATATTAGGCTATATAAATTGTAAGGCCCCGTGAATTTCCTACACAGAACCCCGAATCCTGTGGTGCCAAGTTAGGATCATGCGTTAGAGATGCGTAAAATTCTTCGCGGTTCGGACCTTTTTGGACTGATCTATGATATAAAAAGTCAAGAAATAATGTTTTCCAGAAAATGCGATTTTGCGGTCGAGAATGTGGTCGCATATTAGGTATGCGGACCGCATAATCGCCGCAAAGTGAGTCAGTGTGTTGGTCAAATTTGAAGTCAACTATGCGGTCAAGTATGCGATCACATAATCAATATGCAAACCGCATAGTCGTCGCACATTTCCCTTGGGATTTTGTGAGGGGCAGTTCTGCGGTGCATTATGCGACCGCAGAACGGGTATGCGGACCACATTTCTGCTGCATACCCAGGCAGTGTGTTCAGATTTTGGGATCACTTTTGCGGTCCATTCTGCGGACCGCATTTCCACTTTGCGATCGCAGACCTGACTAGGTGCTCCAATTTTCTAAATTTTAAACCCGACCCCTTATCGATATATTCGGTATTACAGCTCATTTTGAGCATATTTCCTAATGTTTTTAGAGAGAGAGAGAGAGAGAGAGGGTCTTAGAGAGGGAAGTGCTTCCCATCAAATTACTCCATGAAACCTTGCCAAATCTTTAAAGATAATCAAGTGAGGGCACCTAAATCTTCATCCCAAGAGATCGAAGTGCTAAAAGTTCCGGAATTTTGTAAGGAATAAGGAAATCTTTATTGAGGTATGTATAGCTAAAGCCACATCTTTAGAAATTGAGCTTCATCGATGTTTGTGTGGACATGGCAAGATTAAAGTTGAATTGTTGCATTGCTTATTGATTTACATGAGTTGGTGTTGTAACCCTATGTGTGTGAAAAATGTGTCCCAACATAATCAATGTGCTATCTTGACAGCTTGAAAGGGGCAAAGGTATTAATTATGTATTGGAAATGTTTAGACCTTAAATTGAGATTGCAGCTGAATATATTGTGTATGTTTACAATTTAAATTGCTCTTGTGTGCACCTACTGTCCTAACTGGCAAAGCTAATATTGAAAATTGGGAACGATGTAAAATGCGGCCTAGTGCCAAGAATGATTTGATAAGTCAGGGCCCAAGTGCCTATGAAATGATATATGAGAAATGAAGTGATTTATGAGAAGGGAACAATGCTTTGATGAGGCGACCTAGCCGATCGGGTCGAGATTGGACTCCGCTCAAGATAGCGGTGGTATTGGAAAGGTATTGTGAATGAATTCCAGGAAAGAAGGAAAATGAGATTGTGATTGAAGCATATGTCTCAAATGAGGCAACCTAGCCGATCGGGTCGATATCGGACTCCGCTCAAGATAGCGGTGGTATTATGAACAAATAATGAATAGTGTGAAATGCCCCAAACTAAAAGCTATGGGAAAATGATATGAAAGTTGTATGATTCTTTTATTTGATAATGTGGTGATCGTTTAAAGTTTTGAGTTATACTTGTGATTTCTTATTCTTATATGAAAGTTCTTTCTAATTTGATGGTGTTTAGTTATACATACTAGTGCTATTCGATGGCACTAATGTCCCTTTTGCCGGGGGAGCTACATTTTTTTAAATGAATGTAGTTGGCTCCATAGCGGATAGTGTCAGTCGTGTGTAGCGAAGTATCCCTCTTCTCAAGATCTTGGTGAGCCCCTTTCTCCTTCAAGGGGCTATATTGTATATCTTTGTATTGTGGACTTTCACTTTTGAGGTATAGTCGGGGCCTTGTTGTCGGCGTTGTCAGACTTATCTTTTGTATCCTAGAGGTTCCGTAGACATATGTGTGGGTTATGTACGGGCGTTGGATGGGTCTACGAACTATGATGTATTTCAAATTCTCGTTTTGCTAAAGTGTAATTGCATGTAATCTTGGGAACTTAATTACGGATTAATGTTGTGATTTAAAATGAACTAACTTTGTAGAATGCACTATCTTTCCTCGTCTAAGCAAATGAATGAAAGCATGGTTTCCTTATTCGTATCGAGTTGGGTAGGAAGTGTTTGATAAGGCTTGCTCAGTTGGGTTTACTCGATTGAGCACCGGTCGCGCATCCCGAGGTTGGGGCGTGACATAGATGATATTTACACCTTAATATTACCATGATATATTGTTGTTTTATAGGCGAATTGATCACAAAATGCTCTAAATGGTGTTCTTTTGCTTCGCAGGGAATAATCTAAGTGAGGAAGCACTACGGAGTGTTTTGGAGTCAATAATGTGAAGAAAACGCCCAATCAAGAAGTACCTGAGCATAAAGAAGCAAAAATGGACTGAGTGAAATCCACTGCGACCGCGGTGAAACCGCGGTTGAACCACGGCAGATCAATTATGCGAGGCAGAATGTTCAGCGTTCACCGCGGTCGAGCCGCGGTCTTGCCGCGACCGTGGTGAACTGTTCAAGTGCCAGAAAATTGGGGACCAAAGTGTAATTCGGGGAAAACTTGTTCCAAACTCTTATAAACTTTAGAAGCTCGCCCAAAACAGAATCAAGCTTGTTTTTAGACTACTGTGGAGGCAAGAACAAGAGTGAGAAGATCAACCAAACATTAGAGTTTTTCTATCTCCTTTTAATTCTTGCAATTACTCATTATGAACAACTTTGTAGTTTTATTCTATTTTGTTATGAGTAGCTAAACAATTATCTAGGGTTGATGGAACCAATTGTTGGTTGAAGTTTGACTCAACTTGTTATAGTCAAGCCGGATTTATTATATGATTATTCAACTACGTTTTGTATGGTGATTAATTGAATGGGCCCTTGATTAATCGTGTCTAATTACCTCATATTGCTTGAGAAAGAATATTAGGTTAGACAGTTGTTGAACAACACCACTTTTGGATAATTGAAAAGATTCATTACTTGAACTTAAAAGTGGGTTTAGAGATAACGAAACTTTTATGGGATAATTTAGAGATGCGCATATTGTCAGCTAGAGTAGTTCGAGAGAATGCTCTAGTAAATTATTGTAGTTGATCGAGAGACAATTACGATAACCCATAGCTCTTAATTCTCATAGAGTATTACGCCGAGATTATAGAGAAAGAGTCAAGACCTGAACTAGCAATTGGGAAAATCACTGCCCTAGACCTTTTTACCATTAAATTATCTTTAATTTAGAATATTGTTATTTCCAATATTATTTGAAGTAGTTAAACAAAACCCAAGATTGATTGATAAAAATCATGCATCTAGAAATTGGTTGAGTTGATAATAGCATTGCCAAAGAGTTGTAATAGATAGGTTAGTTCCCTGAGGATTCGACTCCGGACTTAAAACCGGATTATATTTGCAACGGCCGCTTTGCCTTTTAGAAGTCATAGTTGGGCGTGATCAAATTTTGGCGTCGTTATTGGGGAACTAACGGTGTTATTTATTACAACTTAGAAGTAGTGTTAGAATTATCAGTTTAAATCCATTTTCGAAGGTGTTAAACAATCTTTTCATTGAAATTCTCACGTTTGAACACTTGTTGAATTCAGGTGTATGCCTAGAAACTCTTCGAGGACTGGAGAACTGCTAGAAGGACTCTCAGACCCCGAGAAAACATTCAGGGCATTGAACCTTGCCAACAAGAGGATCCAACAATCACAACAACCACACCAGCTCGAATTTGACATGGGTGACGTAGAAAACATCAACGGAAACGTCGAGGATGCGCCAGTTCCCCCAAACGTCAGAGTAGTGGCACCTCTTGTACCAGAAGTTGAACTTTATGATTGGGCACAGCCTACAACTGACAACCTGGCTACTGCCATAGTTGTACCCCCAATCCAAGCGGAGACATTCCAGATCACCAACAACATGCTGCATCTTCTGCAGAATAAGGGATTGTTCTCCAGGTCACACATTGAAGGCCCTCAGCAACACTTGAAAATTTTTCTATCGATTTGTGTGACCCAAAGGCAGCCAAATGTGACCCCAGAAGCTATCAAGCTATTACTGTTCCCGTTCTCTGTGACTGCGGAAGCTCAGACTTGACTGAATTCGCTCCCAATCAATTCCATCATCACCTGGAGGAATTAGTTAAGCAGTTTCTGAATAAGTTCTACCTACCCAACAAGACTTCAAGGCAAATTGATGAAATATTGCATTACAAGCAGCAACCGACTGAGACCTTGCAGAAAACTTAGGAAAGGTTCAAAGGGATGCTAGTGAAGTGTCCTCACCATGGCATTCCGGACCAGATGCTCGGTCAGAGGTTCTACATGGAGTTAGCTGATAATCTAAATGCCAATGTGGATGCTTCAGTTGGGGGTGCATTTTTGAGTAAGACATTCACCGAAAGAAAAGTCCTTCTTGATAAGATGTCCCAAAATTCGGGGTGGATGACTAGAGGTACAACACTAGCACCCATAGTGCACTCCGTTCCTATTGACCCAAATAATTTGCATGTAGAGAACATGGCCACACTCCTGACTCAGATGAGTATATTGACAAAGAAGATTGATGAGATGGGCACAAAACAGGTGCATATTGTTGACACGACAAATGGAGGACTATGTACACCCTGTGTTAATCAGTCTTATGTGTGCTCATGGAGTGGAGAAGGTGACAATCAAGGGGTAAGAGAATATATGAATTATGTCAACAACTTTGGGGGTCAGAGACAAGGAGGACAACAGTGGAGGTCGGCACTAAATCAGCAATACAGGCCAAACATACAATAGCCTGGAGGTATGCAACCCCAAGGCCAAATGGTGTCATACCAGAGACAGCAGGGTTATCCACAGCAGAACCACCAGCAACAGTTGACATATCAGCCACCTCCTCAGCAGCAAGATAACAACATGGTAGAGATCAGGGGTATGCTTCAGCAACTCATTGGGACAAATGGTAAGATGCAGGAAAAGTTGGCAGTGCATGATTCAGCTAAAAAGAATATTGAAACTTAGTTGGGGTAGTTGTCTATGGCTTTAAACAACCACCCCCAGGGAACATTGCCAGCAGACACAAACATTAACCCTAAGGAACAAAACCCGAATCAGCTGATGGCAGTGAGTCTCCGGAATAGGAGAGACTTAGACAAAGAGCAGGAAATGCACAAGCTAGCAAAGAGACTATGCCAGCCACTCCAGTTCCACTAGAGGTAGATGAACCAGCGGAACGTACTGAAGTGGTGGTTGAACAGGGTCAGGATGAAAAGGGTAAGGCTAAGGTGAGTGAACAAGCTATAGAACAGGTGGCACCTCTTGTACCACAAAACCCCAACAGAGAGAAGCCAGCAAGCAGTGCACAAAGGGTAGTACCTACACCATTCCTTCAGAGACTGGTAAAACAAAAGAAGGAAGATCAATACAGGAAATTCATGGAGATGCTGCATCAAATTTAGTTGAATATTCCTTTGATGGATGCCTTGAGGGAGATGCCAGGCTATGCGAAGATGATGAAGGATATAATGTCATGAAAGTTTGATTTCCAGGACCTATCGCACACCTGCAGTGCAGTAGTGACAAGACCCATGGCTCAAAAGATGTCTGACCCAGGTAGCTTTACTATTCTAGGCACTATTGGTAGTTATGACTTTGTAAAGGCATTATGTAACTTAGGAGCCAGCATAAACTTGATGCATCTAGCTATATACACTAAACTGGGCATTGGTAGAGCTAGACCGACTTCGATGCTGTTGCAACTGGCTGACTACACGGTTAAAAGGCCAATTGGGATTCTTGATGATGTGTTGGTACAAGTGGGGAAGTTTGTGTTCCCTGCAGACTTTGTTATTCTGGATTGTCAGGTAGATGAGGAGATACCTATCATTTTAAGGAGGCCATTCTTAGCCACTGGGAGAGCACTGATTGATTGTGAGATTGGGGAATTAAAAATGAGGCTGAACGATGAAGAAGTCATATTCAACGTTCAGCAATCCATGAGGAAACCTAGTAAATATGCTAATTGCTCCTTGGTGGAGGCAGTGGATGTGATCCTGCACGAAGATGATATGACCCTGACTGCTAAAGTTCCATTAGAGGTTTGCCTGACAAATTTGGAGGAGATGGATGGTGAAGGGTTAGCTGAGTGGGTCATGGCACTTGAAGGCCAAGGATTCTGGAAAAGGGAACCTCAGTTCGAGTCCCTTGAGTTAGAAAAAAGGGCTACACCTCCAGCAAAGCCATCAGTAAAGGAACCACCCAAGTTAGAGCTGAAACCACTTCCAGCTCACCTCAGGTACGTTTTCTTAGGCCATGATTCTACATTGCATGTCATTATATCATCCGGTTTGCTAGATGTGCAGGTAGAGCAGCTCCTACAGGTACTATAGGAAAGTAAGACTGCCATTGGTTGGACCATGGCAGACATAAAGGGTATCAGCCCAGCCTTCTGTATGCACAAGATTCTCTTGGAAGAAGGGCACAAACCTTCCAGAGAACATCAATTATGGTTGAACTCGAATATGAAAGAGGTGGTGAAGAAGGAAGTGATCAAATGGTTAGATGCGGGAATCATATTCCCCATCTCTGACAGTAATTGGGTCAGCCCTATCCAATGTGTGCTGAAAAAGGGGGAATGACGGTTGTACAAAATGAGAACAACCAGTTGATCTCGACTTGTACAGTCATAAGATGGGGGATTTTCATGGATTACCATAAATTGAACACAGCCACCAAGAAGGACCACTTCCCCCTGCCATTCATTGACCAGATGTTGGACAGGCTAGTCGAGCGATTGCACTTTTGTTTCTTGGATGGATATTCGGGGTACAATCAAATCTCAATAGCCTCGAAAACAGAGAAAAAACATATTTCACTTGTCTATATGGCATCTTCGCCTTTCGGAGAATGCCTTTTGGGCTTTGCAATGCACCGGTGACATTTTAACGGTGCATGTTAGCCATTTTCACAAACATGGTGGAGGACATTATGGAGGTTTTTATGGATGATTTCTCTGTGGTGGGGGATTCATTTGAGGATTGTCTTCACAACTTAAGAAGAGTGCTCAAAAGATGTGTCGAGACAAATTTAGTGTTGAACTGGGAGAAGTGCCATTTTATGGTACAAGAAGGGATAGTCCTGGGGCATCGAGTGCCCAGTAAAGGAATTGAGGTTGACCATGCTAAGGTTGACGTGATTTAAAAGTTTCCACCGCCTACTTTAGTCAAGGCAGTGAGAAATTTCCGTGGGCACGCCGGGTTTCACAGGCGATTCATAAAAGATTTCTCTAAAATTGGTAACTTATTATGTAAACTCCTTGAAAAAGATCACCCCTTTGTGTTTTCTAATGACTGCAGTTTGACATTTGAAGAGTTGAAGAAGAGATTGGTGACTACACCCATCATTGTTACACCCAACTGGGAGCAACCGTTTGAGCTATTGTGCGATGAAAGTGATTATGCTATAGGAGCAGTCTTGGGGCAGAGAAAAGATAAACTGATGCACCCGAATTACTATGCAAGCAGAACGCTTAGCGGTGCACAACTCAATTACACTGTGACGGAAAAGGAGATATTGGCTGTCGTTTTTGCATTCGACAAATTCAGGTCATACTTGATTGGCTCAAAAGTTATTGTTTACACTGACCATGCAACAATTAGGTACCTGATAGAAAAGAAGGAGTCAAAGCCACGCTTGATTCGCTGGGTTCTTCTATTACAAGAATTCGATCTGGAGATACGTGATAGAAAAGGGACAGAGAACCAAGTAGCTGACCACCTCTCAAGGTTGGAAGGTGCTGAAAAGAAGGTAGAGGTAGAGGATATAACAGAGACATTCCCGAATGAACAGTTACTAGCAATGACAATGGAGGAGGCACCGTGGTATGCTGACATTGCTAATTATTTAGCAAGTAGTATTGTACCTCATGAACTCTCCTCAATTCAAAAGAAAAAGTTCTTTCATGATTGTTGGTCTTATTATTGGGATGAACCTCTATTGTTTAAAATCTATGTAGATAACATGACCCGGCGGTGTATCCCCGAGAAAGATCAAAATTCTGTTTTGCAGGCTTGCCATGCCTCACCATATGGTGGGCACTTTAGAGGAATTTGGACAGCAGCTAAGGTGTTGGAGTCGGGCTTGTATTGGCCAACTCTATTCAAGGATGCCCATGCTTGGGTTAGAAGTTGCGATGAATGCCAAAGGACAGGCAACATATCTCGTAGACACGAGATACCTATGACCACAATTCAAGAGGTGGAAGTTTTCGACATGTGGGGGATCGACTTCATGGGGCCATTTGTCAGCTCATATGGTAACAAGTACATATTGGTAGCAGTTGACTATGTCTCCAAGTGGGTCGAAGCAGTGGCTCTCCCGACCAATGATGCTAAAGGGGTAACAGGCTTTCTGAAGAAGAACATTTTCACACGATTTGGCACCCCAAGAGCTATACTCAGTGATGGCGGTACCTATTTCTATAATAGAGCGTTCGCACGGCTGCTGGAAAAGTATGAAGTTCGTCATAAGGTGACCACCCCATATCATCCACAGTCGAGCGGGCAAGTTGAAGTGTCCAACAAGGAGATTAAAAGTGTCCTTACAAAAACATTGAATGCAACAAGGACTGATTGGGCAAGGAAGTTGGATGATGCATTATGGACGTACCGTATAGCCTTCAAAACTCCAATTGGTATGTCACCGTACAAATTGGTATTTGGAAAGGCATACCACCTCCCGGTGGAGCTTGAGCACAAAGCACTTTGGGTATTGCGGCAGTTGAACTTGGACATGGAGACAGCAGGCACTAACAGAGTCACTGGATTACATGAGCTAGAGGAATTCAGATTCCAAGCATTCGAGAGTGCTAGATTAGACAAAGAACGGATGAAACTGATGCATGACAAGCATATCGTGGACCGAAACTTCAAACCCGGAGAGCTAGTGTTGTTATATAACTCCAGATTGAGATTGTTTCCAGGTAAGTTGAAGTCCCGATGGTCAGGACCCTTCAGAGTGGTGCAAATGTTCCCAAGTGGAGCTATTGAAATTGAATCAGAGGATGGGACGAATAAGTTCACAGTGAATGGTCATAGGTTGAAACATTACCTTGGAATGGCAAATGAGAAAGGAGACAAAGAGATAATAATATTGGAAAAGCCCCAGTACGTGAATGAGGAGTGATGCTCCAAGCCTACGTCGTGCTGCAATGTTAAATCAGGCACTGCGTGGGAGGCAACCCACGATTGTTGTGTTTCGTTTGTGTATGTAACAATGATTATAAAACAAAAATATTGGGCAACACTGCGACCGCGGTAGGACCACGGTGAGAGGCGAGCATTCTGCCTCAGGACGTCAACCTACCGCGACTGCGGTGGGACCGCGGTAAAAACCTACTACACTGTCTCGGGCTATTTAACCCACCGCGGACGCGGTGGGTACCAGGTAAGTTTTTTATTTTAATTTTTTTTTACCTTTTCTTTCTTTTTATTCTTCTTTTATTCCATAATTATAACCCCCCCGCCCTCTTTATTTTCTAATTTCTCTCTCTCTCTAAACCCTAACCCCCCAAATCCCTCGTCTCTTTTTCTTCTTCTTCACTCATCCTACTTCCCCCATCTTCATTCCTCTCACTCCTTCTTCCATCAAGGTATGTAATTCCTACCCCTACCTTTTCTTTTATATTTTGTTGTAGTTGTATGCTAGCCTAATATTTGTAATTGTGTAGTAATTTTTAGTAGATTTTTGTTATTTTCCTTCTTTTTTTCTTTTGAATTTCATTTTTGTACTTACTTGTGAAGGGGCTATGTGTATAATGTGGTGGAGAGGTGTATGTTTGTGGGTATTGAACGAAGTATTGTGGGGTGTAATGGTGTAGTAGAACCTTTGATTTGGGGGAAGTTTTGATATATCAGTATGGGCTATTGGTGTTAAGAAATTGTTTTGCCCACAAGGTGTTTGTGAAATTGCCCCAGTAAAGTTATAAGGGCTAATGTGACATGGTTGTGGTGAAGTCTGAGTAACCACCCATAGTCATACATCTTACATACTCACTGATAGGTATTTATCTATTTGACAGGTACAATGAATCCATCTAGGAAGAGACGCACCACCGGGTCCTCCGCTAGTGGACCGGGAAGCTCCACGAGAGCTAGGAGTCAAGCTAGTGTGCCACAGTTTGACAGCACTAGGTTTGTCTCCAAACCGGCAGAGGACAGGTACAACGCAAAGGCGGCTAAGAAATTGTTACATGAGGTGCATATTGACCGAGAAGCCTTAGAGATGGAATGCCTGAATATCTTCAATGAGTTGAGGAGGTGTCCGCTGGACATCTTCTTTGAGGAACCGGAGGAGGCCAATGTTCAGATGGTAAGGGAGTTCTATGCTAACTGCTCGGAACATGAGAATGGCATTGTTACTGTACGCAATACCCGGGTAAATGCGTCCATCGAGGCCATCCGCAGGGTGTATCGGTTGCTAGTTTTTAGAGGGAAGTTGATGTTTATCATACTTATAGCCGAACAAGTGCCTTATGGGCAACTCTTCTTAAGACTATCTGTGTGCCAGACAGAGAATACATATGGATTAAGCACCGGATCACACTTAACTCCCAGTCTCTCAATTGGGAGGCTAAGTGTTGGCTCACCATTATCAACAGTCGGCTATTTCCCTCCAGCAATATGAGCAATGTCAATCTACCACGAGCGTCTATGATCTACTGTTTCATGGCCCACAGGGATTTTGATGTGTCCCAGCTCCTCTATGATGAAATGTTCATTAGATCACCTGAGTTACTCAAAGGATTCTACTTCCCTTCTCTAGTCACCAGGTTGTGCCGTATTGCTATAGTCCCTGAAGACCTTCAAGTTGATGGGAAATTGCCACTGAAAGCCCCATTCCTGACAAGAAAAATCAGAATTGGGATAGAGCCGGTGGTGAATGTTGATGACTCGGATGATGAATCTGATGATGATGATGTTGAGGTAGTTGCAGTCCCACCACCTACGAGAGTTGAAAAGGCAGACCCATCACAGCCCCGCCGAAGTACCCGCCTGACAGCCCTGAAGCAGGACATGGCTGGTCTCCACACTTCTATCACAGACTTGGGCACCAGATTTGACACTCTAACCACCCAACAGGAAAAGTCGGAGAAGAAGATTATGGGATGGCTTCGAGCGCTAGGATGAGCATGTCACCTCGATCCTGGTACCGTCTCTGATCAGGATTGATCTTCAAGGAAGTCCCTCTTCCTTACTCTGCTCTTTATTTGTTAAAATGGGGACATGTCATATTTTTAAGTGTGGGGTGGGGGATGGTTGTTGTTGTATGATGTTGTTGTAAATAGATTGTGTAACTTTGTATGTTGTTGCTTTATTTTTGATTGATTGGTAGGGTAGGATCATGTAATTAACTTTGACTTGGCCCAACGACGGACACCTTTCGACAGGTCTCTTGAGGGACATAAGTCGAACAAAATATAAATATATATATATATATATAAGAACTTTTCCTGATGACGGATATTTGAGACAGTTTCTTGAGGGAAGTTAGTCTAGAGAAAATACTGAAAAAAAATTATTTTATTTGTAGGTAGTGTAGTAACTCCCCATTGGTTTTTATTTGGGCCACGGTTCTTTTCCAAGGGTTTAGCTTGAACTGGATGTAGGTAGTTTTTGTTTATTTTGTTTTTAGTTTTATTTAGCATTGATGGGCTACGAGCTGAAATAGAAAGAGAATCCATTGGCGTTAATACACCTGAACACAATCGATACTAGAGTGTAACGCTTAGTCTCAATGGTTAACTCTTGCTAAAGTGCCTTAAAGTTGTATGTGTGTAGTTGACTTGAACACTCAAAAGAGAATGTCTTCATAAATCAATCCGGAGTGAGTCATATGCCATGTGTGTGTGAACTATACCTTATTCCATTCTTTACATTTGATGCCTAGAACTTGCCCTGTGTGTTTGCAAAGCGAAATAGTAGCTTCATTCAGTCTTAGATGTGATATAGGCATTTCTTTGTTAAGCCAGATATATAACGTAAACCCACCTGAATGTAATACATCGTAGTTAACCCGTTTGAGCCTATAAGCTTGTTTCTTTGGCAACAACATTGTGAACCTTACCCAATTGTTTGAATCGCCTTCTGTTTGAATCCTTTTACCTCCATGAGCACGTGAATGGCCTTGACATATGCAAAAGTTAAAGTGTGAGGTGGTGGTTTGATTTTGAGTGGAGCCAATGAAATAGAGGAAAGGTGCAGTTTTGAAGAATAAAAGAAGAAGCGCCACGAAAAAAAATATAGTAGTTGATAATTGGTAGCTTGATGCAAATGCACCTAAAGGAATGGGATGTTATAAATAAATTGTGGACAATGTCTGGTTGACATAAGAATGAGATGGAATGTTAATGTATTTTGTATTAAAAGTGCTTAGGGAGGCTAGTTACTATATCCAAATATATCCTACCCATCCCTTAGCCTACATTACAACCAAATGAAGTCCTAATTGATCTTAGACTGGATAGTCTTGATTAGTAGCGTATTATACTACGAGCAAGCCTATGGTGCATCTTTGTGGCATGTGAATGTTCTTTTGGAGAGTGAGCGAATTTTGTCCATCTGAGTTCCTAATTGTTTTTAATCATATTAATTGTGGAACTACTCTCTTATGTGATGTGAGGGCATGTGATTCACAAAGGAAAGGTAAGTCTTGACTTCTGTATAGAGTAGTTTGAGCAAGTGCAAATGTTGCATGGTACGAGAGCTTCGACTTTTGAGGCAAAGTTTGTTCACTACTAGGTGCAACTTTGGTAAATTGTTCAAGGTGTGAGTCGTTAAGGGAAAAGCTTAGGGAAGGAACTTTGATAGAGTGTGGTGGATTGCTAGAGGACTAGCAATGATTTAAGTGTGGGTTGTTGATATTAGGCTATATAGATGATATTTACACCTTAATATTATCATGCTATATTGTTGTTTTATAGGCGAATTGATCATAAAATGCTCTAAATGGTGTTCTTTTGCTTCACAGGGAATAATCTAAGTGAGGAAGCACTAAGGAGTGTTTTGAAGTCAATTATGTGAAGAAAACGCCCAATCAAGAAGTACCTGAGCATAAAGAAGCAAAAATGGACTGAGTGAAATCCACCGCGACCGCGGTTGAATCGTGGCAAATCAATTATGCGAGGCAGAATGTTCAGCGTCCATCGCGGTCGAGCCGCGATCTTTTCGCGACCGCAGTGAACTGTTCAAGTGCCAGAACATTGGGGACCAAAGTGTAATTTGGGGAAAACTTGTTCCAAACCCTTATAAACTTTAGAAGCTCGCCCAAAATAGAATCAAGCTTGTTTTTAGACTACTGTGGAGGCAAGAACAAGTGTGAGAAGATCAACCAAACATTAGAGTTTTTCTATCTCTTTTTAATTCTTGCAATTATTCATTATGAACAACTTTGTAGTTTTATTCTATTTTGTTATGAGTAGCTAAACAATTATATAGGGTTGATGGAACCAATTGTTGGTTGAAGTTTAACTCAACTTGTTATAGTCGAGCCGGATTTATTATATGATTGTTCAACTACGTTTTGTATGGTGATTAATTGAATGGGTCCTTGATTAATCGTGTCTTATTACCTCATATTGCTTGAGAAAGAATATTAGGTTAGACAGATATTGAACAACACCACTTTTGGGTAATTGAAGAGATTCATTACTTGAACTTAAAAGTGGGTTTAGAGATAACAAAACTTTGGTAGGATAATTTAGAGTTGCACATATTGTTAGCTAGAGTAGTTCGAGAGAATGCTCTAGTAAATTATTGTAGTTGATCGAGAGACAATTACGATAACACATAGCTCTTAATCGTCATAGAGTATTACGGCGAGATTATAGCGAAAGAGTCAAGACCTAAACTAGCAATTGGGGAAATCACTACCCTAGACCTTTTTACCATTGAATTATCTTTAATTTAGCATATTGTTATTTCCAATATTATTTGAAGTAGTTAAACAAAACCCAAGATTGGTTGATAAAAATCTTGCATCTAGAAATTGGTAGATTTGATAACAGCATTGCCAAAGAGTTGTAATAGATAGGTTAGTTCCCTAAGGATTCGATTCCGGACTTAAAACCGGATTATATTTGCAACAACTGCTTTGCCTTTTAGACGGCATAGTTGGGCGTGATCACATACCACCCGCTCCTATTTAATTATATCTTGTGGTAGGCATACCACCCGCTCTCATTTTATTATATCTTGTGGTAGGCGTACTACCCGCTCCCATTTCATTATATCTTATGGTAGGCGTACCACCCCCTCCTAGTTACAAGCCAACAATAATCACAAGGAATCCCGGCAAGGGAACAATGATATTTCAACAACATCCCGGCAAGGGAACAATAATATCAAACAAACATCCCGGCAAGGGAACAATACTATCAAAATAAACATCCCGGCAAGGGATCATTAATATCAAACAAACATCCCGGCAAGGGAACAATGGTGATAATAACACATGAAGCGCAATAAACCACAACGGAGTCATAACAATTATAATACAAGACTCACGAGCATGCTTGACACCAACGTATAGATACTCGTCACCATGCCTATACGTCGTACTCCACAATTAACATGTAGCAAATAAGACACAACTCCTAATACCTCAAGCTAAGGTTAGACCAAACACTTACCTCGATGCCACGAACACAATTCACGATTCAACTATAGCTTTACCCCTTGATTCCACCACCAATTCGCTCGTATCTACTCACAAGTTACTTAATTACATCAATAAATGCTAAATGAATCAACCCCAATGCATGAAAATGAGTTTTCTAAAGTTTTACCCAAAAAGTCAAAAATTGCCCCCAGGCCCATATGGTCAAAACCCGAGGTTCGAACCAAAACCTGATTACCCATTCCCCCACGAACCCAAATATATAATTTATTTTGAAATCGGACCTCAAATCAAGGTCCAAATGCCCAATTTTTGAAAAACCTAGGTTCTACCCAAAACACCCAATTTCCCCCATGAAAATCATTGATTTTAAGTTGAAATCATGTTAAAAGATGTTAATGATTGCAGAAAATGAGTTAAAAATGACTTACAATTGATTTGGAGAAGAAGAAGCTTTTGAAAAATCGCTCTAGTATGTTTATGTTTTGAGAGGATATGAAAAATGGGTTTAAAATCGTCTAAGTATAAAAGTTACAGGTCTCATGTATGGGAATTGCGAACCCCGACCTCTGCTGGCTTGGGAATTGCGAAAGAAAGTTGAGAAATGCGAACTGGGAATTGCGAAGGGAGGTTGGGAAATGCAAATCCTGCAGGCCTGCAATTCCTTAAGTCCAAAATTTCACCCCGCGGCCTATCCAAAACTCACCCGAGCTCTCGGGGCTCCAAACCAAACATGCACACCACCCTAAAAACATCATACGGACTCGCTCGTGCATCACTAAAATAACATCAACAACTATGAATTAAACCTCAAAATCAATGAAATTTCCCCAAAACTTCTTTAAACATCAAATTTTGCATTTAAGGTCCGAATCACGTCAAATGGATTCCGTTTCTTACCAAAGTTCACAGAATTATCTTAAATCATATATAAAATCTGTACCAGGCACCGGAACTAAAATACGGGCCCGATACCATCGAATTTTAATCAAAATTCATTTCCAAACCTTATAAACAATTTCAGAAAACAATTTTCTTCAAAAATTCATTTCTCAGGCTTAGGACCTCGGAATTCGATTCCGGGCATACGCCGAAGTCCCATATTTTCCTGCGAACCCTCTGGGACCGTCAAATCATGGGTCCGGGTCCGTTTACCCAAAATATTGACCAAAGTCAAATTAACTCATTTTATAGTCAAAATTTATCATTTTTCACAGATTTTCACATATAGGCTTTCCGGCTATGCGCCCGGACTGCGTATGCAAATCGAGGTAATGTTAAAAGAGGTTTTTAAGGCCTCGGAATGTAGAATTTCATTTTAAAACAATTGATGACCTTTTGGGTCATCACATTCTCCACCTCTAAAACAACTGTTCATGCTCGAATGGACAAAAGAAGGAAGTACCTGTGTCGGGGAAAAGATGGCGATAACGGCTCCGCATATCGGACTCGGACTCCCAGGTCGATGCCTCAAGAGGCTGACCTCTCCACTGAACACGAACACAAGGAAAATACTTCGATCTCAACTAACGAACCTGCCAGTCTAGCATAGCTTCCGCCTCGTCCTCATAGGACAAGTCCTTGTCCAACTGGATAGTGCTGAAATCTAACACGTGGGATGGATCGCCGTGATATTTCTGAAGCATGGATACATGAAACACTGGATGCACAGTTGATAAGCTCGGCGGCAATGCAAGTCTATAAGCCACCTCTCCCACTCGATCAAGAATCTCAAACGGGCCAATGAACCTAGGGCTAAGCTTGCCCTTCTTCCCAAATCTCATTACGCCCTTCATAGGCGACACTCCAAGCAATACCCGCTCACCGACCATGAATGCCAAATCACGAACCTTGTGGTAGGCATAACTCTTTTGCCTGGACTGAGCTGTACGAAGTCTATCCTGAATGATCCTAACCTTGTCCAAGGCATCCTGAACCAGATCCGTACCCAATAACCGAGCCTCTCCCGGCTCAAACTATCCAACTAGAGACAGACACTGCCTACCATATAAAGCCTCATACGGAGCCATCTGAATACTCGACTGGTAGTTGTGTATGTAGGCAAACTCTGCTAAAGGCAAAAATTGATCCCACGAGCCTCCAAAGTCAATGACACAAGCTCGGAGCATATCCTCCAAAATCTGAATAGTTCGTTCGGACTGCCCGTCCGAGGATGAAACGCTGTGCTCAACTCAACCGTGTGCCCAATCCTCGCTGAACTACTCTCCAGAAATAGGACGTAAACTGCGTACCTCGATCCGAAATGATAGACTTGGGCACACCATGAAGACAAACAACCTCCCGGATATAGATCTCAGCTAACCTCTCAGAAGAATAGGAGACTGCCACAGGAATGAAATGCGCTGACTTGGTCAGCCTATCAACAATAACCCACACTGCATCGAACTTCCTCTAAGTCCGTGGGAGACCAATAATGAATTCCATATTGATACGCTCCCACTTCTACTCAGGAATCTCAATCTTCTGAAATGAACCACCGGACCCCTGATGCTCGTACTTAACCTACTGACAATTCAAACACCGAGCAACATATGCAACGATATCCTTCTTTATTCTCCGCCACCAATAATGCTGCCGTAAATCCTGATACATCTTCGCGGCGCCTGGATGAATAGAGTACCGGGAGCTATGGGCCTCCTCTAAAATCAACTCTCGGAGCCCATCCACATTAGGCACACAAACTCGACCCTGCAATCTCAAAACTCCATCATCACCTAAGGTAACCTGCTTGGCACCTCCGTGCTGCACCGTGTCTCTAAGGACACACAAATGGGGATCATCATACTGCCGATCACGGATACGCTCCAATAAAGAAGAACGAGCGACCGTGCAAACTAATACCCGACTGGGCTCAGAAACATCCAACCTTACGAACTAATTGGCCAAGGCCTGAACATCCAAAGCAAGCGGTCTCTCACCGACCAGAATATAAGCAAGACTGCTCATACTGACTGACTTCCTAATCAAAGCATCGGCCACCACATTGGCCTTTCGCAAATGATAAAAGATGGTGATATCATAGTCTTTCAACAACTCCAACCACCTTCTCTGCCTCAAATTCAGCTCATTTTGCTTGAACAAGTACTGCAGACTCTTGTGATCCATGAACACCTCACATGCCATGCCATATAGATAGTGCCTCCAAATCTTCAACTCGTGAACAATGGCTACCAACTCAAAATCATGAACCGGATAGTTCTTCTCATAAATCTTCAACTACCGCGAAGCAGAGGCAATGACCTTGCCATCCTGCATCAACACTACACCAAGTCAAAAACGAGATGCATCACAATAAACTATATAAGGCCTTGAACCTGTGGGCAAAACCAACACCGGTGCCGTAGTCAAAGCTGTTTTGAGCTTCTGAAAGCTCGCCTCACACTCGTCCGACCATCTGAACTGGGCACCCTTCTAGGTCAACCTGTTCATCGGGGCTGCGATAGATGAGAACCCCTCCACGAACCGACGATAGTAGCCTACCAATCCCAAGAAACTCCGAATCTCTGTAGCTGATGCTGGTCTAGCCCAGTTCTTGACTACCTCAATCTTCTTCGAATCAACCTGAATTCCCTATGTCGATACAACATGACCTAGGAATGCAACTAAACTCAACCAGAACTCACACTTCGAGAACTTAGCATATAACTGGCTATCCCTCAAGGTCTGAATAACGACTCTAAGATGATGCTCGTGCTCCTCCCAGCTACGGGAATAGATCAAAATATCATCAATAAAGACTATCACGAATGAATCCAAGTAAGGCCTGAACACTCGGTTCATCAAATCCATAAAAGTTGTTGGGGCATTTGTTAACTCGAATGATATCACCAAGAACTCATAATACCCGTACCGAGTGCGGAAAGCTGTCTTAGGGACATCAGATGCCCTAATCCTCGACTGATGCTAGCCAGATCTCAAGTCAATCTTCGAAAATTCCTTGGCACCCTGAAGTTGATCAAACAAATCATCAATCCTTGGCAATGGATACTTATTCTTGATTGTAACCTTGTTCAACTACCGGTAATCAATACACATTCTCATTGATCCATCCTTCTTGTTAACAAACAACACCGGCACACCCTAAGGTGAAACACTAGGTCTAATGAAACCCTTCTCAAGTAGGTCTTGCAACTGCTCCTTCAACTCTTTCAACTCAGACGGGACCATACGATACGGCAGGATAGAAATGGGCTGAGCACCCGGAGCCAAATCAATGCAAAAGTCAATATCCTTGTCGGGTGGCATACCCAGCAGGTCTGAAGGGAATACCTCAGAAAACTCATGAACAACAAGCACAGAATCAATAGAAGGAACCTCAGCACTAGAATCACAAACATATGCCAAATAGGCCAAACACCCCTTCTCGACCATATTCCGAGCCTTCACATAAGAGATAACACTACGGGTAGAATGACCAGGAGTCCCTCTCCACTCTAAACAAGGAAAACAGATAAGGCTAAGGTCACAGTCTTGGCATGACAGTCCAAGATAGCGTGGTAAGGTGATAACCAGTCTATCCCTAATATGACATCAAAATCAACCATGTCCAGAAGCAACAAATCTACACGAGTCTCAAGACCCCCAATCATCACTATACATGAACGATAGACTCGATCTACCATAATAGAATCACCCACCAGTGTAGACACATAAACAAGAGCATTCAATGAATCACTAGGAATGACCAAATACGGTGTAAAATAAGATGACACATACGAGTATGTAGACCCTGGATCAAATAACACTAAAGCATCTTTATCACAAACTAGAATCGTACTTGTAATAACAATATTAGAAGCCTCAGCCTCGGGCCTGACTGGAAGAGTATAACATCGGGGCTAGGCCCCACCACCCTGAACTACATCTCTGGGATGGCCTACTGCTGGCTGGCCTCCACCTCTAGCGGTTTGACCTCCACCTCTAATACCTCTTCCTCCACCTCTAGCACCTCTACCCCCACCTCTAGCTGGCTGGGCGGGCTGTGGAACACTTGGTGCCTGGACCATAGCACGGGAACCTTGATATGAGAGCTACTCGATGCTCGAGGGAAATACCTAGCAATGTTCCTCGTGTCGCCACAAGTAAAACAAGCCCTCGGCTGCTGGGGCTGACGACCCTGGAAACTCTAAAGCGGCAGTGCACTGATAGGAGCTGGTGGCGCACTGTAGGACTACTGATCAGAATACTACATCTGAGAACCACGGCCACCTAAAGCACTGTGAGAAACCCGAAGTGCTGACTAAAAGGCCTGGGAGGATGGCCCCTACCATATGAATCTGTCACGCCCCAAAAACCGAGGAGCGCGATCGGCGCTCAACCGAGTAAACCCGACTGAGCAAGCATGTTAGGTTTCGTTCTACCCAAACTAATCCATGAATAAGGATGAGAAGGACTTCATTAATCAAACTTTGAACATATATCATTTACGACTTCCATTTCATTTCCATTAGCAACTTCATTCATAATTTTCAAAAATAATACAATTTTTATACATCTTTGCCAAATATCAATATTTCTAATTCAATTCCCCATTACCAACTCCACCCATAACCTGTC
Organism: Nicotiana sylvestris; assembly: GCF_000393655.2. NCBI lineage: Eukaryota > Viridiplantae > Streptophyta > Magnoliopsida > Solanales > Solanaceae > Nicotiana > Nicotiana sylvestris. The sequence goes on along the minus strand of NC_091057.1, from coordinate 60,979,507 downwards.
TACGGAGCCTCTAAATACAACTGAAGAATAATATGGAAATGCCGGCAACAAGGCTGCGGCTATACCTCAAAATACAAAGTACATGATAAACAGATGAAACAGGACCCCGAAATGAAGTGGGGCTCACCAAGTCAGCTGAAAGGAAGATGCATCACTAGCTGCAGCCAACACTGCCTGCTATGGAAACACCTACATTCATTTAAAGATGTAGCGCTCCCGGCAAAAGGGACATTAGCGTCGTCGAATAGCACTAGTATCTAAGGCTAAAAGTCCTCTTCCAGAATAGAATAACCATACAAACAAAGAAACATGAAACAGTAAGTCGAGTCAACAACATACAAGCTTCCAATTTGCAACATGTAAGTCTTCTAGTTTCCAAAAATAAAATAATATATATAATTTTTGGTTGGGAGATCATTAGCACCGATATGAGTTATACCACCGTCTTTGTTAGCATGGAGTCCGATCACGACCCGATCGGCTAGGTCGTCCCTTTGGAGACATATACCACAATCACAATTCCCAGTTTTAAATTTTTAGTTTTTGATTCCCAGCACAATACCACCATGTGTGCGGCATGGCGTCCGATCACGGCCCGATCGGCTAGGCTGCCTTCCCCCATATGCCGTGTGGATTGGCGTTACCAATTCATAAATATTACCAAGTTCATCCCAATTAATGGGAATAACCATAATCCACCCCTACACTGGCACGTGTAGTTTCAGGTATGAGCCTTATGACCCACCCTTCCTCAGTTTTGCTAATGATACTCCCAAAAACATTTTTGATTTGATTGGATATTGTACACAATTGTAGTATAAATACAAGTATACAAATATAGCATAAACGCAGTCATGTGTACCTCAATACCTTTCACCTTTTATAGTTTTTATTAATGTTCTCAATCTCTCTCGATAATAGTATTTCCTTGGCCCTTTGGGCCTTTCACAAGGTTCATCTTTTTTCATGGCACGAAGGCCGCATTTGATTTTCCACATTTTCATCTCCTTTATTTTCCAAGGATCACCAATCAATATAAATGTATCAAACAGTCCGGGGATCATATATTTTCGAGTTCAATAATAATAGAATCATCAAACACAAGGGTTTCTTCCCAAAGAGGAACATGCCAACCAACAATTGAAATACACACTTAAGTTATAAGCAACCAATCACCTCAATTATCCTTGAGTTACCCCTTTTTCCAACATGACAAAAGCACAATTTCAGCATCGAAATGTGTAAGAACTCGCATTACATTGAATGTATTTATAAGGCAAAGTGATATCTAGAACATCCACTTATGGGCATAGTTCGGGTATAAGACCTTTAAGCTATTCTATTATTTTGAAGTAGTTCATAACGGTTGGGTCAAGGCTTATTTCATAATTGTTTCATACTTTCTCTTTCGATTACTCTCTATACATCTTTACAGTTTATCAACAAGTAGACATATTCAATCAAGGCATTTAGTACACATAAGAGCAACTAGGAGCATTAAACAGATCAAATTCTTCTCACGCAATTAGTATACTAACCCTCATTTAAAACATGACTCAAGGTTATACTATTATGGTAGACAAATCACGCTTAAACTTACCAAAATAGTATGGAATTCTCTTCCGAGAGAGAAAGTTTAGCCTACATACCTCGATTGAGCTTTCCTTAAGTCCTACTATACTCCGAGACTCTTAGCAACGTCAATCTCTCTTAGATAAAGATCTTGACGGATTTCTTGTTAGATTTCAAGGATTGGACAAGATTTTTGATGAACAAGGCACTTGAGCTTCTTCCTCTCTCTAGAATTGCTCTTCCCTCTCTCTAAAAGCACCAGAATATCCCAAAAAACAAACCCCAAACGAGTTAAATGAAATGGAGTTCGGGTCTTAAAAATACATTTTTGTACATCCGCAGCACATGGGATGCCGCGGGGCATGAGGTGGCTGTGCAAAATGTGTCTGTAAATGAAATTTTGAATCATTCTGGAATGCCCTATAGGCGCGGCGCGGCGGGTGCCGCATGGGGCGGCGCGGTAGTACAATTTTTGGCAGTTTTGGTAATTTGGTCATAACTTCTTGTAGGAGTGTCCAAATGACGAACGGTTTGAAGCGTTAGAAACTAGATTCAAAAATCTTTCATTTGATAGGTTTCTAATCATATAACTCCTTATACATATTTAGATATGCTCGTTCAAAATATGGACTAGTGCAAACTCATTTGGAATCTTAGCCTATTACGAAATTTTCCAATTTGGCTTAGACGTAGGCCCTTCCGTGGACCCCAAATTACTAACCATAAGACTTGTACACTTATTTACCAAATATAATTGATGCCCACCATGTTAATAGCACATAAAATATTATAATAACCTACGTGGCACCTTGCTATCCTAAATTACTTAGCGAAATTTTCCGGGGCCTTACAGAATCCCTACCTCCAGACGAGGTACCACTGAATCTGCCCAAATGACGAGGACTCTTGGAAAGGTATCTCACTCCAAGTCTCCCTAGCCATCTGAAGACGAATCGGCTGAATAAGTCCATCAATGAACCTCCCCACCCTCTATCTATCGGTGGGAAGTATGATAAGAGCATGACGAGCCAAGTTGATGAATCTGATCTCATACTAGGTAACAGTCATGGAACCCTACTGGAGACACTCAAACTGCCTCCGATAGGCCTCTCTCAGAGTGATGGGGAGAAACTTCTCTAGAAATAGCTGAGTAAATTGCTCCCAAGTCAAAGCTGGCGATCCGGCTGGTCTAGCTAAATAGGAATCCCTCCACCAAGTCTTGGCGGATCCAGACAAGCGAAAAGTGGCAAAATCGACCCCATTGGTCTCAACTATCCCCATGTTCCTGAAAACCTCATAACAGCTGTCTAGATAATCTGGGGGATCCTCAGTAGATGCACCGCTGAAAGTAGTAGTAAAGAGCTTGGTGGACCTATCCTGCCTCCACAAAGCATCAGCAGACATAGCTGCTCCATCACTGGTCTGAGCTACCATACCCGGCTGAACTGCTCCAACTGGCTGAACCGTTGGAGTCTGAATCTGGGGAGCTACCTGCTCCGGAGTGTGAGTAGTAGGAGTCTGGGCTCCTCCTCCAGCCTGAGAGATGGCTGGTGCTACAGGAAGCAAGACTGCCCGGGTGACACTCTCCATAAGTCCCACTAGATGGACCAGAGCATCTTGGAGTACGGGGTAGCAATAAACCCCTCTGGGACCTGAGCTGGGCCCACCGGCACTGTCGGGGGCCGGAACCTCATCATCAAAGTCAACCTGAGGCTCCATTGCTGGTGTTGCTGCTTTGGGCTGAGTTCTGCCCCTACCTCGGCCTCTAGCACGGCCTCGGTCTCGCTCTCTGTCCCTCATGGGAGTTGCTGTTAGGGGCTCGAGTTGCTGGTCAGTGGATGAGGAAGCGCGTGTTCTCGCCATCCGCGAAAGAACAGAGTAGAAATTCAATTAGCTTTGAGAAACCAAATCGCACGACAAGAAAGAATAAATGTGAGGTTTTTCATAACACTGTAGCCTCTGGGGGATAAATACAGACGTCTCTGTACCAATCCCTCAGACTCTACTAAGCTTGTATGTGAACTGTGAGACCCATATAAACTAGAGCTCTGATACCAACTTGTCACGACCCGGATTTCCCACCCTCGGGAGTCGTGATGGTGCTTACTAATGTGATCTAGGCAAGCCAATCCTTTAAACTAATTACTCCACAACAACAACAACAACAACAACGACCCAGTATAATCCCACACGTGGGGTTTGGGGAGGGTAATATGTACGCAGACCTTACCCCTACCCCGAAGGGTAGAGAGGCTGTTTCCAGGAGACCCTCGGCTCAAAAAAGCAATAGGAGATGATATATTAGTACCATAAAAATGCATAATAAAATAACAACAATATAAGAGATATGAAATACAGAATACGAAATACGAAATAGATGGCTGGTATAGTACAACTAGAAGGTAAAGCCCTGCATCAATAGACGACCAATGACATTCCTAGTCTAACTCCTAACTGGATAGTCTCACTCTATTGTGCTGTAGAAATATTCACACTCTCCCCTAACCTACAACCTTAATGCTCGACCTCCATAATTCCCTATCAAGGGCCATGTCCTCAGTAATCCTAAGTCGCGCCATGTCCTGTCTGATCACCTCTCCCCAATACTTCTTAGGTCTTCCTCTACCTCTCCGCGTGCCCACTACAGCCAGTCGCTCACACCTCCTCACCGGTGCATCAGTGCTCCTCCTCTGAATGTGCCCGAACCATCTGAGTCTTACTTCCCGCATCTTGTCCTCCATGGGGGCCACACCCACCTTCTCTCGAATATCTTCATTCCTAATCTTATCCATCCTTGTATGCCCGCACATCCACCTCAACATCCTCATCTCTGCTACTTTCATCTTCTGGATGTGTGAGTTCTTTACCGGCCAACATTCAGTTCCATATAACATGGCAGGCCTAACCACTGCTCTATAAAACTTACCTTTTAGTAACGGTGGCACTTTCTTGTCACACAAGACTCCCGACGCTAACCTCCACTTCATCCACCCCACCCCTATACGGTGTGTGACATCCTCGTCAATCTCCCCGATCCCCTGAATAACCGATCCAAGGTACTTGAAACTACCTCTCTTGGGAATGACTTGAGAGTCAAGCCTCACTTCAACTCCCGCTTCCGTCGGCTCAACTCCAAATTTGCACTCGAGGTATTCCGTCTTCGTCCTACTCAACTTGAAACCTTTAGACTCAAGAGCATGTCTCCAAATCTCTAGCCTCTCGTTGACGCCGCCTCTTGTCTCGTCAATTAGAATAATGTCATCAGCAAATAGCATGCACCATGGAACCTCCCCTTGAATATGATGAGTCAGTGCATCCATCACCAGGGCAAATAGGAATGGGCTGAGCGCAGACCCTTGGTGCAACCCCGTAATAACTGGAAAGTGTTCAGAGTCGCCTCCTACTGTCCTAACCCGAGTCTTAGCTCCAGCATACATGTCTTTAATCACCCTAATATAGTCAACCGGGACCCCTTTATCCTCTAAGCAGCTCCATAAGACCTCCCTAGGAACCCTATCGTACGCTTTCTCCAGATCAATAAACACCATGTGGAGATCCTTCTTCCTATCCCTGTACTGTTCCACCATCCTCCTAATAAGGTGGATAGCTTCTGTGGTAGATCGCCCCGGCATGAACCCGAACTGGTTGTCTGAAATAGACACCGTCCTTCGCACTCTCATTTCTACCACTCTCTCCCAAACTTTCATGGTATGACTTAGTAATTTGATGCCCCTATAGTTGTTACAGCTCTGGACATCACCTTTGTTCTTATACAACGGGACCATTGTACTCCACCTCCACTCTTCAGGCATTCTATTAGTCTTGAATATAACACTAAACAATGCAGTAAGCCATTCCAAGCCTATCCCATTTCTTGTATCTCGTGGCAGGCGTGCCAACCGCTCCCATTTCATGTATCTCGGGACAGGCGTGCCACCCGCTTCTATTTCATTTATCTCGTGGTAGGCATACCACCCGCTCCCATTTCATTATATCTTGTGGTAGGCGTACCACCCGCTCCCATTTCATTATATCTTGTGGTAGGTGTACCACCCGCTCCCATTTCATTATATTTTGTGGTAGGCGTACCACCCGCTCCCATTTTATTATATCTTGTGGTAGGCGTACCACCCGCTCCCATTTCATTATATCTTGTGGTAGGTGTACCACACGCTCCCAGTTACAAGCCAACAATAATCACAAGGAATCCCGGCAAGGGAACAAGAGCAATATAACAACTTCCCGGCAAGGGAACAATGATATTTCAACAACATCCCAGCAAGGGAACAATAATATCAAACAAACATCCCGACAAGGGAACAATGCTATCAAAACAAACATCCCGGCAAGGGATCATTAATATCAAACAAACATACCGGCAAGGGAACAATGGTGATAATAACATATAAAGCGCAATAAACCACAATGGAGTCATAACAATTATAACACAAGACTCACGGGCATGTTTGACACCAACATATAGATACTCATAACCATGCCTATACGTCATACTCCACAATTAACATGTAGCAAATAAGACACAACTCCTAATACCTCAAGCTAAGGTTAGACCAAACACTTACCTCGATTCCACGAACACAATTCACGATTCAACTATAGCTTTACCCATTGATTCCACCACTAATTCGCTCGTATCTACTCACAAGTTACTTAATTACATCAATAAACGCTAAATGAATCAACCCCAATGCATGAAAATGAGTTTTCTAAAGTTTTACCCAAAAAATCAAAAATCATCCCCGGGCCCATATGGTCAAAACCCGAGGTTCGAACCAAAACCTGATTACCCATTCCCCCATGAACCCAAATATATAATTTGTTTTGAAATCGGACCTAAAGTCCAAATCCCCAATTTTTGAAAAACCTAGGTTCTACCCAAAACACCCAATTTCCCCCATGAAAATCATTGATTTTAAGTTGAAATCATGTTAAAAGATGTTAATGATTGAAGAAAATAAGTTAAAGACGACTTACAATTGATTTGGAGAAGAAGAAGCCTTTGAAAAATCGCTCTAGTGTGTTTATGTTTTAAGAGGATATGAAAAATGGGTTTAAAATCGTCTAAGTATAAAAGTTGCAGGTCTCAGGTATGGGAATTGTGAACAGGGATTCGCAACCTCTGTTGGCTTGGGAATTGCGAAGGGAAGTTGGGAAATGCAAACTAGGAATTGCGAAGGGAGGTTGGGAAATGCGAACTGGGAATTGCGAAGGGAGGTTGGGAAATGCGAAGCTGCAGGCCTGCAATTCCTTAAGTCCAAAATTTCACCCCGCGGCCTATCCAAAACTCACTCGAGCCCTCGGGGCTCCAAACCAAACATGTACACCATCCTAAAAATATTATACGGACTTGCTCGTGCATTCAAATCACTAAAATAACATCAAAAACTATGAATTAAACCTCAAAATCAATGAAATTTTCCCAAAACTTCTTTAAACATCAAATTTTGCATTTAAGGTCCGAATCACGTCAAATGGATTCCCTTTCTTACCAAACTTCACAGAATTACCTTAAATCATATATAAGACCTGTATCGGGCACCGGAACCAAAATACTGGCCCGATACCATCGAATTTTAGTCAAAATTAATTTCCAAACCTTATAAATAATTTCAGAAAACAATTTTCTTCAAAAATTTATTTCTCGGGCTTGGGACCTCGGAATTCGATTCCGGGCATACGCCCAAGTCCCATATTTTCCTATGGACCCTCCGGGACCATCAAATCACGGTTCCGGATCCGTTTACCAAAAATGTAGACTGAAGTCAAATTAACTCATTTTATAGTCAAAAATTATCATTTTTTACAGATTTTCACATATAGGCTTTCCGGCTACGCGCCCATACTGTGCACGCAAATTGAGGTGATGCTAAAAGAGATTTTTAAGGCCTCGAAACGTAGAATTTTATTTTAAAAAAAGTGATGACCTTTTGGGTCATCACAGATTTTCAGAGATATCGATTGGGTAACGATTTTTAACCCCTTTTTGTTTGTAACCCATTAATCCAAACATGAATTCATCATTTAATTTCGGAATTTGTATGAAAATTTGGGGAAAGTTCTTACACCGAAAGTTCAAGTTTTGATTGGGGATTTGACATTGAATTTGGATAATTTTGGTATGGTTAGACTCGTGGGAGTGTGAGAATTCTGAAAACGTAAATTTTACCCGATTCTGAAACGTGGACCTAAGGGGCATTTTGGTCATTTGACATAATTTGGCGTATTAGCTTAGTATTTAATTGTAGAATCAGTTACTTGAAGTGTTATTTACATTATGCAATTAAATTGAATAGATTTGGGTCATTTGGAGTCGAGTACTCATGGCAAGAGCGTGGTTACGGGTTGATTTTTTAGCCGGTTCGAGATAAGTGGTTTGTCTAACCTTGTGGGGGGGACCTTCCCCTTAAGATATGATATATTTGATAATTGAAATGCCTTGTACGTGAGGTGACGAGCGCGTACTTGAGCTAATTGTTGAAAATCCGATTTTTCCTTAAGTACTTCAATTGAGTTCTTTTTCCTGTTTTATTCTACTTGTGAATTTAGCTTGTTGCTAGTTTAGAAAAGCATGTTTAGCTGACTTAATTGTCTATTTGCTTAAACTGCCTTAATTGCATTACGTGAAGCATGTCAGTCTAGAATTAACTGTTTACTTGGTACGAAATTTAGCTTAATTGGGTATTCTTGTGTTGTTGTTGTGTGTTTTTAATTTGGGACTACGGGACGACATCCTGAGAGATCCCCTGTACATATTTATGATCTGAACTGAGGTGCGGGATACCAAAAGATCCCTAGTACGTATATTGAGGATACCAATAGATTTTCGGGATACCAAGAGATCCCTAGCATATATTGAGGATACCAAGAGATCCTCGGGATACCGAGAAATCTCTAGCATATATTGAGGATACCAAGATATCCCGGGGATACCAAGATATCCCTAGCATATATTGAGGATACCAAGAGATCCCTAGCATATATTGAGGATACCAAGAGATCCTCGGGATACCAAGAGATCCCCGGTTATCATCCTTGTTATGAGTGGTACTTCCTAGTGGTTTTCCTTCTTCTCTATTTTCGTTATTGTACTCTTATTATCATGTGTATATTCTTACTGTAGATTTTCAATTGTACTGTTTATCTTATCTTATCATCTTTATATTTATTTAATCTCAGTAGGGCCCTGACCTTCCTCGTCACTACCCAACCGATGTTAGGCTTGGCACTTACTAAGTACCGCTGTGGTGTACTCATGCCTCTTCTACACATGTTTTTCATGTGCAGATCCAGGTAACGCTACACAGGCCTACCATCCTTGAGGGAGGTGACTGCTCTAAAGACTTTGAGGTACATCTGTCGTGTCTGCAGACCAAGAAGTCTCTTTCTATTCTAGCTGTTAAACATTGCCCTTCTGTATTTTTCTTTCTTGTTAGATATTCTGGAGTTAGACTGTTAGATATTCCAAAGGCTTGTGTTTCTGTGAGTTTCCGAGTTTTGGGATAATGTACTTGGTTTTGAGAATGTTGTGTTGTATATGTCGAGTGGCATTATAACTATTGTTCCATTCAGTTATTTTGGCTTTTAATTATTTCTTCTTCAAGTTTCATTTATGTTCCGCATTTGTTAGGCTTACCTAGTCGTAGAGACTAGGTGTCGTCATGATAGTTCACGGAGGGGGAACTGGGGTCGTGAAAAGTTGGTATCAAAGCTCTAGGTTCATAAGAGTCATGGATCACAAGCCGGTTTATTAGAGTCTCGTTGATCGGTACGGAGATGTCTGTACTTATCTACGAGAGACTATGTAAATGTTAGGAAAATTTCCACTTCATTTGATTTCTTGTCGTGCGATATTTTGACATCACAATTCTAAACTTCTATTCTCTCATAGATGGTGAGGACACGTGCTACCCGAGATGATCAGGCACCGCGCCCCTTACGGCAACCGTTAGAGGCTGGGGCCAGGATAGAGGCCGAAGATGCGCATGTGGTGCAGCCAGAGCACCTGCGTGAGCTGCCGCTGAGGTACCACCCGTAGTTCCAGCCGGAGTCCAGGCATCCGATACGCCTACTGCTACTACTACTCTAGCCCTTCAAGAGACTTTGGCATAGTTCATGAGCATGTACACCACCTTGGCTCAGGCAGGGTTGCTTCCCCTTGCTGCAGCCACATCTCAGGCCAAGGGAGGAGAACATACTCCTATCGCCCGCACTCCTGAGCAGCGAGTGCATGTTGAGTAGGTCCTTAAGATTATTCCTGGAATGTATGCAGTTCCAGTTCAGCCCGAGGATAGGGCAGCGGCTTTCAAGGAGGAGCAGCTGAGGCTTGAGAGGTTCAAGAAGTACAAGACTCTTGTATTCAGTAGTCTAGCATCGGAGGATGCTCTGGGATTTCTAGATAAGAACTACCGCATTCTCCGTACCATGGGTATATCAGGATCGAGCGGGGTTTTCTTCACTACCTTCCAGCTTCGAGAAGCCGCCTATGAGTGGTGGCGCACCTATGAGTTAGACAGTCCGAATGAGGCTGCTTCACTGACTTGGACTCAGCTTTCAGATCTGTTCCTAAGAGAGTATGTTCCTCAGAGCCTCAGGGACACATGGCGCGCAGAGTTTGACCATTTGCGCCAGGGTGCTATAATTGTCTCAGAGTATGCTGTCTGTTACACTAGTTGGCTAGGCATGCACCGGTTTTGGTTTCTACTGTTCGCGAGAGAGTTCGCTGGTTTATTGAGGGCCTTATTCCCAGCATCAAGTCTAGTATGGCTCGTGAGTTGGAGATGGATATTTCTTATTAGCAGGTGGTGAGCATTGCTAGGAGGATTGAGGGTATGCATGCTAGGGAAAGAGAGGAGAGGAAGGCCAAGAGGTCTCGAGAGTCGGGCCATTATTCTGATGCTCGTACCTTAGATGCAGGTCATCATGGTAGGGGTTATATGAGTCGTCCTATTTATTCAGCTCTTCCAGCAGCCAGTAGTGCTCCAACTCCTCTTAGGCCTTAGGAGCCTTATTATGCACCTCTGGTTTCTAGTGTGCCTCCTGCGCGGGGTGCTTTCAGAGGTCAGTCTAGCAGACCTGGTCCGAGCCAGTCACAGCCACCATGTCCTCCCAGAGCTTGTTTTGAGTGTGGTGACACACGCCACGTGATGAGGGATTTCCCTAGACTAGGGAGGAGTGCACCTCCATAGACTTCTCAGCCACAGCGTACCCCGTAGAGTTCACAGGCTATGATTACAGCTCCAGTTGCTACCCCGCCTGCTCAGCCAGCTAGAGGTGGAGGTCGGGGAGGTAGAGGTCGCCCTAGAGGGGGAGGCCAGGCCAGATACAATGCCCTTCCTTCCCGTACCGAGGTTGTTGCCTCCGATTTTGTCATCACAGGTATTATATTGGTTTGCCACAGAGATGCATCGGTTCTATTTGATCCAGGCTCTAATTACTATTATGTGTCTTCTTATTTTGCTCCGCATTTAGGTGTATCTCGGGATTCTTTGAGTTTCCATGTTTATGTTTCTACTCTTGTGGGAGATTCTCTTGTTGTAGACCGCATCTATCGGTCGTGTTTGGTTGTTCTTAGTGGTTTTGAGACCAGAACCGATTTATTGTTGCTCAGCATGGTAGATTCTGATATTATCTTGGGCATGGACTGGTTGTCGCCCCATTATGCTATTCTTGATTGTCACTCCAAAACCGTGACGCTGGCTATGCCAGGTTTACTGCGTGTTAAGTGGATGGGTACTTTAGATCACACTCCTAGTAGAGTTATTTATTTTCTTAAAGCTCAGCGCATGGTTGAGAAGGGGTGTGATGCGTACTTAGCTTATGTGAGAGATGTCAGTATTGATACCCCTTCAGTTGATTCAGTCCCAGTAGTACGGGATTTTCCCGATGTGTTTCCAACTGATTTTCCAGGCATGTCGCCTGATAGAGATATTGATTTTGGCATCGATCTGTTGCCAGGCACTCAGCTCATTTCTATTCCTCTGTATCGTATGGCTCCTCCTGAGTTGAAGGAGTTGAAGGATCAGTTACAGGAATTGCTTGATAAGGGTTTTATTCGGCCCAGTGTATCACCTTGGGGTGCTCCTATCTTGTTTGTGAAGAAAAAGGATGGTTCTATGCGTATGTGTATTGATTATCGCCAGTTGAACAAAGTGACAATTAAGAACCATTATCCTTTGCCTCGTATTGATGATCTGTTTGACCAACTTCAGGGCACACGGGTGTTTTCTAAGATTGATTTGCACTCAGGTTACCATCAGTTGAAGATTCGGGAGTCAGATATTCCGAAAACTGCTTTCAGGACTCGGTATGGTCATTACGAGTTCCTTGTTATATCATTTGGGCTGACCAATGCCCTAGTGGACTTTATGCATTTGATGCACAGTGTGTTCCAACCGTATCTTGACTAGTTCGTCATTGTCTTTATTGATGATATTTTGGTGTATTCCCAGAGTCGGGAAGATCATGAGCAGCACCTGAGGAATGTGCTTCAGACTCTGAGAGAAGAAGAAGTTATATGCTAAGTTCTCGAAATGTGAGTTTTGGTTGGATTCAGTGGCATTCTTAGGCCACGTGGTATCGAGTAAGGGCATACAGGTGGATCCGAAGAAAATAGAGGCCGTGAAGAGTTGGCCCAGACCATCCTCAGCTACAGAGATCCGCGGTTTCCTTAGTTTAACGGGTTACTACCATCGTTTTGTGGAGGGGTTTTCATCGATTGCAGCCCCCATGACCGGTTGACCCAGAAGGGTGCTCCGTTCCAGTGGACGGGGGAGTGTGAGGCGAGCTTTCAGGAGCTCAAGACAGCTTTGACCACAGCCCCAATTTTGATATTGCTTACAAGTTCAGGGTCTTATATGGTCTATTGTGATGCCTCGAGGGTTGGACTCGGAGAGGTGTTGATGCAGGACGGTAGGGTGATTGCCTACGCGTCCAAACAATTAAAGATACATGAGAAGAACTACCCCGTTCACGACCTTGAGTTAGCTGCCATTGTTCACGCCTTGAATATTTGGTGCCATTACTTATACGGTGTTCCTTGTGAGATTTATACTGACCATCGGAGCTTGCAGCACCTGTTCAAGCAAAAGGATCTAAATTTGCACCAGAGGATGTGGTTAGAGTTGCTGAAGGACTATGACATCACTATTTTGTATCACTCGGGCAAGGCCAATATGGTGGCTGATGCTTTGAGTCGTCGAGCGGAGAGTTTGGGGAGTTTGGCTTATTTACCAGCAACGGAGAGGCCTATGGCGATGGATATTCAGGCCTTAGCCAGCCAGTTCATGAGATTGGATCTTTTAGAGCCAGTCGGGTTCTAGCTTGTGTGGTTTCTCGATCTTCCTTATTTGATCGTATCAGGGAGCGACAGTATGATGACCCTCATTTGCTTGTCCTCAAGGACAAGGTTCAGCACGATGATGCCAGAGATGTGACTATTGGTGATGATGGGGTATTGAGGATGCAGGGTCGGATTTGTGTACCCAATGTTGATGGGCTTCAAGAGTTGATTATAGAGGAGGCCTATAGCTCACGGTATTCCATTCATCTGGGTGCCGCGAAGATGTATCAGGATTTGAGGCAGCACTACTGGTGGAGGCGGATGAAGAAGGATATAGTTGGATTTGTAGCTCGGTGCCTCAACTGTCAGCAGGTGAAGTATGAGCACTAGAGACCGAGTGGTTACTTCAGCAGATAGATATCCCGGAGTGGAAGTGGGAGCGGATCACCATAGACCTTGTAGTTGGGCTCCCACGGACTTTGAGAAAGTTCGATGCTATTTGGGTGATTGTGGATCGGCTAACCAAGTCTACTCACTTTATTCCTGTGTGTACTACTTATTCCTGGAGCGGTTGGCGGAGATTTATATTCGGGAGATTGTTCAACTTCATGGTATTCCAGTGTCCATCATTTCAGATAGAGGTACTCAGCTCACATCACGGTTCTGGAGGGCCGTTCAGCATGAGTTGGGTACTCGGGTGGAGTTGAGCACGGCACTTTACCTTCAGACGGAGGGACAATCCGAGCGCACTATTCAGATTCTTGAGGATATGCTCCGAGTGTGTGTGATTGAGTTTGGAGAGTCTTGGGATCAGTTCTTGCCATTGGCGGAGTTTGCCTACAACAATAGCTATCAGTCCAGCATTCAGATGGCACCGTATAAGGCTTTATATGGGAGACGGTGTAGATCCCCGGTGGGTTGGTTTGAGCCGGGTGAGGCCAGATTATTGCGCAAAAACTTGGTTCAGGATGCTTTGGAGAAGGTCAAGGTGATTCAGGATAGACTCCCTACAGCCCAGTCCAGATAGAAGAGTTACGCGGATCGAAAGGTTCATGATGTTTCCTATATAATTGGAGAGCGGGTTCTGCTTCGGGTCTCGCCTATGAAGGGCGTTATGAGATTCGGGAAGAGAGGAAAGTTGAGTCCGAGATTTATTGGCCCTTTTGATATATTGAGGCGTGTTGGGGAGGTTGCTTATGAGCTTGCTTTACCTCCCAGCTTGGCACGAGTTCATCCGATATTTCATGTTTCGATGCTCCGGAGGTATCACGGTGACCAGTCACACGTGTTGGATTTCAGTTCAGTCCAGTTGGACAAGGATCTAACCTATGTTGAGGAGCCAGTGGCAATATTGGGCAGGCAGGTTAGAAAGCTGAGATCAAAGAACATTACATCCGTGAAGGTTCAGTGGTGGGGTCAGCCGGTCGAGGAGGCGACCTGGGAGACCGAGTAGGATATGCGCAGCCATTACCCTCATCTTTTCACTACTTCAGGTATGTCTCTATGCTCGTTCGAGGGTGAACGAATGTTTAAGTGTAGGAGGATGTGACAACCCGGCCGGTCGTCTTAAGAATTAATGCCCCGATCCCCTATTAACTGCTTTCCCCGTGTTTATTTCTGCTATTTTGATTTGCCGGGATGTTCGATATTGAGTTTCAGAGAGTTTTGGGACACTTAGTCTCTAAATGAGAGCTTAAGTGTTGAAAGGTTGACCGTAGTCGGAACAGTGTGAAGACGGCCTCAGAATGGAAATCCGATGGTTCCGTTAGCTCCGTTGTGTGATTCCGGGCTTAGCGGCGTGTTTGGATTGTGTTTTGGAGGTTCGTAGCTAATTTAGGGTTGAAATCCCGAAAGTTGAATTTTTGAAGTTTCCGGTTCGATAGTGAAATTTTGATCCGAGGGTCGGAATGGAATTCCGAAAGTTGGAGTAGCTTCGTAGTGTTTAATGTGACGTGCGTGCAAAATTTCAGGTCATTCGGACGAGGGTTGATAGACGTTTTGATCGAAAGCGTATTTTTAGAGTTTTTGGAATTCTTAGGCTTGAATCCGATAAATATAGGTGTTTGATGTTGTTTTGACCGTTCCGAAGGTTGGAACAAGTTTGAATGATGTTTTAGGATTGGTTGGCATGTTTGGTTGAGATCTCGGGGGCCTCTGGTGTGTTTCGGATGCTCAACGGGTCATTTTGGAACTAGAGAAATTGCAGAAAAATTTGCAGCAGCACAGTTCTGGTTTCCTTCTTCACGTTTGCGAGTGGGGTCTCGCGTTCGCGAAGAGGAGCTGGGGCTGGTGAGGAATTTACTCTTCGCGTTCGCGAAGGAGCTTATGCGTTCGCGAGGCTGTAGGACTTTGCCTACGCGTTCTCGAAGTCAGTCTCACGTTCGCATAGGGGAAGAGAACTGAATATCGCGTTCGCATCTTAGGCATCGCGTTCGCAAAGAGGGAGACTGGCCAGTGGAAATTTAGTGCATCGCATTCGCGATAGTAGCCTCGCATTCGTGAAGAAGGAAATACCTGGGCAGAATATAAAATTTCAAAATTGAGGGTTTAGCCATTTTTATCAAAACTTAAGCTTTGGAGCTCGGATTTCAGCGAGATTTTGAGGGATTTTCAGAGATATCAATTGGGTAACAATTCTTAACCCCTTTTTGCTTGTAACCCATTAATCCAAACATGAATTCATCATTTAATTTCGGATTTTGTATATTTGGGGAAACTTATTAGACCGAAAATTCGAGTTTTGATTGGGGATTTGACATTGGATAATTTTGGTATGGTTAGACTCGCGGGAGTGTGAGGATTCTGGAAATGTAAATTTACCTGATTTCGAGACGTGGGCCTGATGGGCGTTTTGGTCATTTTACATAATTTCGTGTATTAGCTTAGAATTTAATTGTAGAATCAGTTGCTTGAAGTGTTATTTACATTATGCAATTAAATTGAATAGATTTGGACCATCTGGAGTCGAGTACTCGTGGCAAGAGCGTGGTTACAAGTTGATTTTTGAGCCAGTTCGAGGTAAGTGGCTTGTCTAACCTTGTGGGGGGACCTTCCCCTTAGGATATGATATATTTGATAATTGAAATGCCTTGTATGTGAGGTGACGAGCGCGTACTTGAGCTAATTATTGAAAATCCGATTTTTCCTTAAGTACTTCAATTGAGTTCTTTTTCCTGTTTTATTCTACTTGTGAATTTAGCTTGTTGCTAGTTTAGAAAAGCATGTTTAGTTGACTTAAATGCCTATTTGCTTAAACTGCCTTAATTGCATTACGTGAACCATGTCAGGCTAGAATTAACTGTTTACTTGGTACGAAATTTAGCTTAATTGGGTATTCTTGTGTTGTTGCTGTGTGTTTTTACTTTGGGACTACGGGACGGCATCCCGGGAGATCCTCTGTACGTGTTTATGATTTGAACTGAGGTGCGGGATACCAAGAGATCCCTAGCACGTATATTGAGGATACCAATAGATCCTCGGGATACCGAGAGATCCGTAGCATCTATTGAGGATACCAAGAGATCCCTAGCATATATTGAGGATACTAAGAGATCCTCCGAATACCAAGAGATCCCTAGCATATATTGAGGATACCAAGAGATCCTCGGGATACCAAGAGATCCCTAGCATATATTGAGGATACCAAGAGATCCTCGGGATACCAAGAGATCCCCGGTTATCATCCTTGTTATGAGTGGTACTTCCTTGTGGTTTGCCTTCACCTCTGTTTCCGTTATTGTACTCTTATTATCCTGTGTAGATTCTTACTGTAGATTTTCAATTGTACTGCTTATCTTATCTTATCATCTTTATATTTATTTAATCTCAGTAGGGCCTTAACCTTCCTCGTCACTACCCAACCGAGGTTAGGCTTGGCACTTACTGAGTACCGTTGTGGTGTACTCATGCCTCTTCTGTGCATGTTTTTCATGTGCAGATCCAGGTAACGCTACACAGGCCTACCATCCTTGAGAGAGGCGACTGCTCTAGAGACTTCGAGGTACATCTGTTGCATCCGCAGACCGAGAAGTCCCTTTCTATTCTAGTTGTTAAACATTGCTCTTCTGTATTTTTCTTTCTTGTTAGATATTCTGGAGTTAGACTGTTAGATATTCCAAAGGCTTGTGTTTCCGTGAGTTTCCGGGTTTTGGGATAGTGTAGTTGGTTTTGAGAATGTTGTGTTGTATATGCCGAGCGGTATTATAACTATTATTCCATTCAGTTATTTTGGCTTTTGATTATTTCTTTCGCAAGTTTCGTTTATATTCCGCATTTGTTAGGCTTACCTAATCGTAAAGACTAGGTGTCGTCACGACAGTTCATGGAGGGCGAATTGGGGTCGTGACAGTCCAGCAAGTGTAACAACTAACAAAAAGGTTGAGTTGTAATATAATGGTCTTATTCACACATAATTTCAATTGTGGGAAGCATATTTTATGATTTGTATGGAGATATATTACATTAAAGTCAAACTTTAGGGGTTGAATTATTTGAGTTTTGAGATCTCTAAACGCACTAATCTATTTCCACTATCCTTCCTACTTTTCTTCCTAGTTACAATAATTGTCAACATCATCAAAAACCTAAATGTTGAATTCGAAATTTTGAATTATTAGAAAATACTGACAAACAAAACAGAAGACAATTTTCTCAGATATAATTCTAATACTCCTAGAACGTGATATCCCGTGAAAATATTCTCTTTTCCTTCTTCTTTTTTTCAGTCTGTATCTAGAACGAATGTATGTTCCTCATACCAATTTTTTTAATAACAGTAGCTACTTATATATGTGCTACAACGTGAATGCACTATACAAACAGTGTCGACTTATTATCATAATCCAATTTGTAATTTGAACTGTTTTAGTTTTAAGATTTTACTTCATATATCATATTGATATGTCTTTGTATTATTTCAACTAGTGTCGGCCATTAAATGCATAAATAATATTTTTCGAAAATATGTTACTTAGATATATACATATATTATTTATTTTTTTAAATTGCCAAGAGATATCGAATGACACATTTACTAAAGAGTAAAGAATGTCTCCGCCACAATATCAGACGAAGCGGCAAGTCATAGCAAGTGCATAATGAGTAATGTTCTTATTTCAAATACGCAATAAAAAAACTCGAGCATAGCACATTATTTAAGCCTTGAGTTCTCTTTTTCTTGTTGAAAGTTTACTACATAAACTTTTAATTTATTGGTGAGCATTCAATTTTAGATCTTTTATTCTTTCCATAATTCCATTGTTATTTTTCCTTCCTCGCCTCCATAAGTATAATAAAACATTGAATTAACAAACTACTCTTCATAGTTTCTTCCTAGTTGCAATTGTCAACATTAAATTATATACATATGTTGACTTCCAAATTTTGAACTTCTTTTTAAACAAAAAAGTCATCGATTTGACTAGCAATTTTAATTCTCAGATCAGACTACCAAAAGGCAAAAGCTACATCGTGACACTACGTGGAAACATGCCTTCTTAATTCCTTTTTTGTGAACGAATGTATGTTCCTCTTACCATTAGTTGTATATGTACGTACTGTGTACATACTATTAATTTCCTAGAGAAAATATTGTTTATACATAAAAATGGTGTTGGATAATGCTCTTTGTAAAAGGAGGAAGCTCTGGTTTCATAGCAAGTGAATGAATGAGTAATATTCTTATTATGCCATCAATAGAATCATTATTCAATTTTCTTTTTTTGAAAAAATAAAGAATGTTAGATTCAGAAGAGAATGAAAATTTTGAAGTGTTAACAAATACAGAATTATTAATCAATTTTATTTTTTGAGAAGATAAAGAATGCTGGATCCAAAAGAGAATGAATTTTGTGAAGTGCTAAGAACAGATAGAGTTATTAATCAATTTAATTTTTGAAAAAATAAAGAATGTTGGATCCATAAGAGAATTAATGAGTTTTTTAAAGTGTTTAAGAACATGTTGGAGATATCACTGGTAACCACGTCCACGAGGGCAAATGCATGTGGCCTTTTCTTTAACATGAATTGATTGGTAATCATGGATTAGTTGTACCTGTTTGGCAGTAGGGATAAAGGTCAAATTTAATTGAATGTCTGTTTTTTGTAGTTTTGGTCTTTAGTTGATAGTAGAATTGAGAGAAAATTAAAATTTTGTACTCTAGAGCTATTAGTGGCTAATAATTGAGGACATATCTAGAAGGAACTAAGTAAATATTTCGCAACTTCGTCACATTATCAAGTCGGTGCTACATCCAACTTTATATATTATTTCTTCATCTAGCTTGTCAAGTGATGGAAAACAGGTATGAACAGCGGAAGCAAATAGTCAAGATCACTTGCATGTAATATAAATAATATATAATCACAGATTTTAATCAAATATAAAATTGATATTTATCTCTTGAAGCATGACCGCGATCGCGAGAAGCCTCCAAGCAAGAACGAAACCGTCCACGAGATCATCCTCCAGTTCCACAGTCTTCTGCTATGTGACTCGAATAATGTATGGAATAAGTGAAATTAGTGTGGGCGAATTTCTCCTAGGAAAAGCATGTAGTAAAAACCTTGCCTCCTTGTGGAATAAGACCTCTTTATATAGCCACAGGTTTTAGGGTTTAAAACTCTTTTCCTAAACCTGTTGGGTCTTCCTTTTCCACCAAGAAATAGAATTCCATTTAATTCTTAATTATTCGGGTACAACATGGACAACAGTATTTAATTAACGAGGCTTCCTATTATGGACTTAATTCGAAATATCCGAATTAATACTACCATAATAAGTTATGAATTATTCTACTAAAAATTCGTAATTGCACTCCTCAGTTCAATTTCTAAATTCTTCCATTAAATCTTATTTAACTCCCCATGTTAAGATTCAGATACTAATCAAATAAATTAAATTACTGACAATTTAATTCATTGATTATTTTCTTTAGACTTTCGCTTAACTTATTTCATGTGATAGATGCAAAATCTACCTGCAGGGTTTACACATGAAAACTTATAAGCTTTCATAAAGGTGTATCATCAATCTCTAGACCAAGACACGGATTCCATCAACTAATTATTACTTTGTCAATGTATATTATTATTGTCCAATTTATCAGGCTTATTGACCCACGAAAGAATCTCGCCTTTTAATAAATCAAAACAATAATAATATACACAGCTAATAACAATTATATCAAGATTAAGAGTATAAGTACATTTAATGGCTAGAGAGTTTATTTTATTGAGTCAGTATAAAATACTTATCTCTACTTGGTCTGTTCAATACATACAAAATGTATTAGCACAAGAAGTTGGAATTAAACCATTCCCATAATCAAGATAAATTATCTTTATTCTTATGCTACAATCATTTCTGATGGTTTGTCCAATTCCACCATTAGATTGTGAACATGATCTTTATACTTATAAGAAACGATGAGTTAATCTTCCGTGTATAAGCTAAACTCTATATACTAAATCATCTACTATATAAGTAAATGACAAAGACGAATATATGATCTATTTAAAACTTTATTAAAATTGAATAAGCAATTGTTTCATAATAAATATTATATCCAAACCAAAATTCATGGTTAATAGTATATATCCCAACAATCTCCCACTTAGACTTTTAACCATGACAATTATTAGAATATACTATATCTAAATGCATGGTTAATAGTATATAGCCTAACAATCTCCCACTTAGACTCATAATTATGCATATAACTTTCACATCAATCCTTTTGCACGACTATTAAAAGTCAATGCCAATAAGCTTTTGCTAAAAGGAACTTGCCAAGTTATTTTCAAATGCAATCTTTGTCTAGTAGTGCTTTGTCGTAATTAGCTAGTTTGGTATTAAGCTCTTCAGGGATCTTGTTATGAAACTCTCCCAAGAGTACATACCAAACTATGATTTTCCTTACTATTCTCCCACTACGACGAAGTACCACTAATATATCTTCAATACCTTGCGGTATTGAAATATTAATGACCTCTTCCTGTGGTGTTCTCTGCTCAACATCACTCCCACTACTTGGAGGTAGTAAATTTCTTTTTGTCTATTAATATTTCTCCCACTACTTAAATGCAATGGAACGTCATTCAGACAAATAGAGTTGTATGTTCTTGAGCGTTTGAATTTTCAGATTATTCATTTGTTATTTCTTTACTTAGTTCCTGTAATACTAGTTTACTTCTAGGAACATAGTTTATTAAATATATCCTATTATAGAGAATCGGTATTTGTGCTAACAATTACCTTCTTTTTTTTTAGGAAAACAAAATAAACCTCCTTTGGTTCCCTTGGATATCCAATAAATGCGCAAACATTCATCCTTGATTTTATCTTATCTGTTTTCCCTTTCAGTATATATATATATTGGACAATTCCATATCCGAACTCTCCGCAGACTAGACTTATGCTAAGTCCACAATTCTTTGGGGTCCAAGATACTAATTTAGAAAGAACTAAAATCAGAATGTAATTACAGTTTCTATGGCATATCCATAACGAAAAAAGAAATAAATCTAAATAACTCACCATTAATCTAAACATCTCCATAAGAGTCTTATTTCTTCTCTCTACTACACCACTCTATTATGGAGTATTCGATGTAGAAATTGAGATATAATCTTCTATTTTGATAAGTAACTAATGAAATTTGTAGAGAAGTGCTATCCACCTACGATCGGATCGTAGTAATTTAATATATTTTTATGGTGCTTCTCCGTATCAAGCCTTAAAATCCTGAAATTATTTAAAGCATCCAGACTTACGGTGCATCAAATAAATATATTCATAGTTTGAATAATCATTTATGAACGTCATAAAAATACTCAAAATCACCTCTTCCCTATATGTTCATTAGATAGCACAATCAAAAATAGATTAGTTCTAACTTATCACCAGCTCTCTTTCCTTTAGAGCAGAAATGTCTCTTAGTCATATTTTCTTTTAAACAAGATCCACAAGTTGGTAGTGCCTCTACTTTTAATGAACCTTAAGGTTCTTCCTTGACCAACTTAAAATCATATCCAGATTAATATGACTTAGACAGAAGTGCACAGATAAGTTTCACTCAAACTTTAAAGAACATTTTCTCTTATAAGGTAGACTAATATTATTCAGTTCAGGAGATCGACATTAACAATAACAAGGTCATGCATCCCACAAGAGATAGGATATTTATGAAGCTCAATAACACAATCATTATTCTAAAATAAATTAAATATACATCTCTTATTTTGCTAAAAAACTGAAATTAAATTCCTTATAGCAAATGGTACATACAATGCATCCATCAAATTAACGTCTTATAACGACCAAAGAAAATTTTTTTATTAGTGATACGACAAATTACATGAAGTTATTGTGGAGTTGAGATATACAACATTAAAGAGATCATAATAAGCCAATTAACACTGAATAATAAAATTTAGACTGCATTCAATATATATACATGCATGCATCTTGAGTAGCAAATTTTGATGGGAAAAGAGCCATTCATGCAAAGTATATTTTATAATGCAAGAATTATACAATCCAAAAAAGAAACAGAACCAACTCAGATGGAGAGCAAACTGTTATTTTTAGTCAACTGTATATATCATAACTAATAGCTCTAGTTCCATTGATCCAACATGTATACTCAGATGGAGAGTAAGTATAAGATATCAATAACTAGTATTTCACCTAGTGAGCTTACAATAAATTTATCGGATATGGAGGAAGACCTAAAGTCGACGCATAAATTTACACTCACTTGAAATTAATAGTGGAAGACCATAGAAATATATTTCTATCACCACTTAATCATGGTTGCATTATAATTACAAAATGGATTCAACGTGTGAACTCAGATGGATTCAACATGTTATCAACTACTAGTAATTATACTCAGTAAGTTCATAATAAATTTATCCGATATGGAGGAAGACCTAAAGTCGACGCGTAAATTTATTATCTTACTATAAATGAATAGCGGAGACCATAGGGTTAATTCCTATCAACACTTGATCACAACCACGAAATTTTCTCTAAGGATTAAGTTCCAAAATTCACAAAATGCTCAAAAACCCATCTAGACAGTCATGAAACAGTAAATTAATATTATTCATTGCATACAACCAGTATTATTTACCGGGGTTTTCCGATAGACCTACCAAATTTCAGGTCAATTGGAGATCATAAAAATCATGATCTTCAAAACAACAACCAAATTTGAAAAGCTACCATTT
The DNA here is from genome assembly GCF_000393655.2 of Nicotiana sylvestris. Classification (NCBI taxonomy): domain Eukaryota; kingdom Viridiplantae; phylum Streptophyta; class Magnoliopsida; order Solanales; family Solanaceae; genus Nicotiana; species Nicotiana sylvestris. Next base: position 60,956,403 of record NC_091057.1, on the reverse strand, counting down.
AAGCATTTTTAGGAATTTAAAACATGGCATACATTCCAACCATATATCAGTTTATGTGAAATAAACATGTGTCATCATGTTTCAGATTTATTAAAATAATACTGACATAAAAGGAATGATTTTTCATATCTAAATCACATTTTAATCCCGCAAACTGCCAAAAACTCATCTAAATGACCCTGAACTGCCGAAATACGACATAATTCTCTGCATAGCAATGAGTTTTCTTATCAGATCGTTTCTGATGAACCCATCGAATTTCAAGTCAATTAGAGATGATGATCACCAAAACTAGACCAAATTCGAATAAGTCTTTTTAAGCGAATTTAAGATTCAACCAATGTGATTTATATTCTTTTCATATATCATATTAAATTAAATCATCATGTGTAATCATGTTCCAGATTTAACACAAGTAAAACCGATATATAAAGAATAGTTTTTCAAATTTAAAGCTTATTTAATCCAATAAACTGCTTAAAACCTCATCTAAACGACCTCAAAATACCCAAAAATAACGTGATTCACTGCATAGCAGTGAGTGTTTCTTGCCAAGTCGTTTCCGATGGACCTACCAAATTTCAGGTTAATTGGAGTTCGTCAAAAACATGACCTCTAAATCTATAATCAAATTCGAAGAATAACCGTTTTAGCATCGTCATGGATTAAAATAAATATGATCATGCTTTCATTTATCCTTATAATTATTCCATGAGCACATAACATTGATTATATCCTTCCTTTTGTGTAAGGTATATAAAACCGTCTCTTACATCCAATTGTCCTCCCGTCTTATACACATGAGAATTCAAGATATTACTTTTCATCATAGTTGGTGAAAACCTCAATGTCTTTTCTCATGAATTAGTTTAATGTCACTAGTATCAAGAGGTAAACCTCTTTTGTGTAGATGAAAACTCTATTACTAGCGTAAACTTATCAAGGACAATTAATTTTCACATGGTACATTGAGCAATATTCATGACTCAAATAAATTGACTATTTTAGTAGATCATATTTATTAATCATAACTCTCAATCCATGTACTAATATAATCACACATGTATAAAACTATTAAGAATTTTCAGTGATCTTAAATAAATAAATCACCTTGGTGAATTTATTTAATCATAAATTCTTAACATATATCTGATTTCATCTCTTATGCATAAAGTGTTAGGAATTTTCAGTGATTTCAAATAAATAAATTACCTTGATAATACCTATTTATTAATCATAAATTCTTAATTATACGCAATTAATATACATGCGTAATAGGCTCATATAATTATTGGACAGAAGAAAAAGAAAAAAGAAACTAAAATTTTCTAAAACCGTCCGGCACTAGCCGTAAAGGAGAAAAACTCCCATATGTAACAAATAAAAGTTTTCATTAGGGCACCTTAGCGTGAGGCTGTCCAACGGGATGGGCCGTCCCGTTCCGCCCCAAGTTAAACGGGATGGGCCAATGTTAAACGGGACACGGGATGGGATGGGACGACCATTTCGTCCCGTTTGTCCCGTCTCATTTCGTCCCGTTTTGTCCCGTCCCATCCCACCTGTCCCGTCCCGCCCCGGCCCGGCCGTCCCGCGAGATTTTATGGTATATTTGTGAAATTTCTGTTGTATTTGGTTAGTATAAAACAAATCCAACTTATGCACCAGTTATTAATGAAATGATTGCAAAATTTAAAAAGTATTTTTTCTCTATTCCCCAAGTTTATTTAATTTCTACAATACTTAACCCATATTTAAAATTAAGAGGTGCAAAGGAACTTGTTCGTAAAATTTATCAAAATTTAGCAATTCAAGAATATGAGCAACCATCTCCCAAAGACTTCCAAGCTAACATAATTCTTATGCTATAATCTAGATCAATGTTTGATAAATATAAATCTATAGAAACAACAAGTGGTGAAACTGCTCCTTCTACTTCTAAGTCTAGAGTAGAAATTCTTATGGGAAGATATGGATGATATAACATGTTTTGATTCCTCTATTGATGATGAACTTGATTCTTAGCACCGGAGAATGCTTTTAGCGCAACAATATTTCAAATCGGAGATCATAGACATTCATTAGCAGAGGACAACCTAGAGATTTCCGTATTATTCAGAATTGGATTAATGCAGAAAGAAGAAATCTTGGTTTTGAAAAATTAAACACTAGGGAAGAAGAAAAATACAATGAGATACTTAGCACTGGGACCGATGACGGCATGGAGCTCATAGAACATCAATCAACACTACCAATTCCAGAACAATGTCCGAGAGATATTATTGATAAGTTACAAAGAAGCTATATAGGAGCTTACAAATATTAGTATGGTAATTTGTAATGGCTACGAAAAGGCCTAGTTCAAACAGAACCCTTCCTAGAAGGTGACTGCGTAGATTAGGTGTTCTTCAAAAGAATTATATTTGGATTTGAGATTTGAAAGTTCCATTAATAAAATAAAAGGATCTAAGCGTTGAATTTTTTTTATGAATTCTCTTAGTTACTTAATAGTTGATACTTTGAAATTATATTAAATAAATTATAATTTTATTATAAATTTACAATTACTAGAATATTTCATTACAAGTCTTTTGTTTTAATATTTTATAATTCTTTACTTAGTTTTCTAATTTTCGTTTTAACATAATAACATTTAAGTTTATTAAATAAGTCAAAAATCTAGCCGTTGCAAACTTTAAAAACATAGTAATTTTCAAAAAAGTAGATGTTTTTTTAAAAAATAAAATACACTTAAGGCCTCGTCCCGTCCTGTCCCGTCTCATTCCGTTCCGTCCCGTTTATCCCGTCCCGCTACCGTCCCGCTTAAATGTCGTCCCGTTAATTTCGTCCCGTTCCGTCCCGTTGGACAGGCATACCTTCGCGTGAAGCAAAGGCCAAAATAAAACTTTATTTCCTTCCTATACTAATGCCAAAGGAAGAAGGAATCTAGCGGCCCGGTTCATTAAATCTATTGAGTTTGAAAATTTAGCCAATTAACAATTCACAGTGATAAAGAACCATCAGGTATACGTACTACCAAGGCTTCTTTACGAGAACATTCAATATCTCATAAAATTCACTTTGCTAGATATAGTCTCACATTATAATAATCATTAATCATAAAGAAGCAAAATACTTTGAAAGGTTAACAAAGTCTTGAACAAGAAAATTTATTACAAGACTAAATAATGAATCTTTGACTTACCTATTAAAAATAAATCTTTCACTATTGTCAAAAGGACCTGGCCGTCACTGTTTCAACCTTTGTAAAATAGCAAAACAGTGGATTAAATCCACTTCTATGTCATTGCCGACAAAGACAACAACCAGCAACCCTCCTTTTGTTTTCCTTTAGTTCATTCCAATTAATCACATGAAGAGAAAAGACTTGCCACAGACACGTTCCTTTTAAAACGAGAACCCTAGCGGCAACGTTTTTGTCACGACCTCGGTTCGTCATCCGTGAACCATCATAACGGCACATAATCTCTACGACTAGCTAAGCCTAACAATGCGGAAAATAAACTAACTTGCGAAAGAAATAATAAAAACCGAAATAGTGAAATAAAACAGTGTTTAAAAGTGCCGCTCGGCATACACAATATCAACTCTCGAAAACTAAATACATTTTTCAAACCCCGGAATCTCATGATCACAAGCCTTTGAATGTCTACAAGTATCTAACTCCAGAATGTCTAACAAAGAAACGAAAGTACATAAGGGCTAATACAAAAGGGAGAGTAGAAAGGGACTCTTCGGTCTGTGGACGCAGCAGATATACCTCGGAGTCTCTACGAACGCCTCATCTCAAGCGTGATAAGTCTGAGTGGAGGTACCTGGATCTGCACATGAAAAACATGCACAGAAAGGGCATGAGTACACCACAGCGGTACTCAGTAAGTGTCAAGCTTAACCTCGGTCGGGTAGTGACGAGGAAGCCTAACCTCGGTTGGGTAGTGACGTGAAAGGTCAGGGCCCTACTGAGATTAAATGAAATATAAGGTGCGACAGTATAAGATAAAGCAGTACAGTTGAAAGATAACAATAAGAATTAATACATGATAATAAGGAAAACTACAACTGAAACAAAGGCAAAAACAATTACCAGGAATACCACTCTTCACAAAGATAATAACCGGGGATCTCTCAGTATCCCGAGGATCTCTTAGTACCCTCAATATATGCCAGGGATCTCTTGGTATCCCGAGGATCTCTTGGTATCCTCAATATAGGCTAGGGATCTCTTGGTATCCTCAATATATTGTAGGGATCTCTTGGTATCCTCACTATATGTGCTGGAGATCTCTCGGTATCCCGCACCTCAGCTCAAATCATAAAATACGTATAGGGGATCTCCCGGGATGCCGTCTCGTAGCCCCAAAGTAAAACACAACAATAACACAAAGAATACTCAATTAAATTCAATTTCGTACCAAAGTAAAACATGTAATTCAAACCTAACATGCTTCACATAATACAAATAAGGCAGTTCAAGCAATAAGGCAATTAAGTCACTTAAACATGCTTCTCTAAGCTAACAGCAAGCTAAAATTTCAAGTAGAATAAGCAGGAAAGGAAAACACAATTAAAGCTACTTTAGTGAAAATAGGATTTTTAACAATTAGCACAAGTACGCACTCGTCACCTCACGTACAAGGCATTTCAATTACCACAAATACCAAATTCTAAGGGGAATATCTCCCACACAAGTTTAGGTAAGCCATTTACCTCGAATCAGCTCAAAATCAACCTGAAACCACGCTTTTGCCACGAGTACTCGACTCCAAATGGCCCAAATCTATTCAATTCAATTGCATAATGTAAATAACACTCCAAGTAACTGATTCTACAAATAAATTCTAAGCTAATACACGAAATTAGGTAAAATGACCAAAATGACCCTCGAGCCCACATCTCGGAATCTGGTAAAATTTATATTTTCAGAATCCTCATACTCTCACGAGTTTATGCATACCAAAATTATCCAAATCCTAGGTCAAATTCTCAATCAAAATTTGAATTCTAGGTCTAAGAACTTTCTTCCAACTTTTCCCTAATTTTCATCTCCAATCCAAAATTAAATGATAAAACTAACAATAGATTAGTGGAATACAACTAGAAAGGAATAAGGAATTGTTACCCAATGATTTCCTCTTCAAATTCCTCCCAAAATCGCCCTCCCGGGCTCCAATTCATTTTTCCAAGTTTTGAACTAAACCCTCGAAATTTTATATTTCTGCCCAGCGATTACCGCATATGCGGTCAAGGGAGAGCACCTGCGGAAGAAGGCATCGCAGGTGCGAAAATCACTTAACGGGCTGGGTCCGCTTCTGCGATCGCTTGGCCGCATATGCGCACCGCATTTGCGAAAACCCAGCCGCACCTGCGGTCCTGGAGCTTTGGCCCAAACTCGCTTCTGCGGCCACCTAGCCGCTTCTACGGCGCCGCACCTGCGGTCCCACACACGCAGGTGCGGTTATGACACGTTCAGCAATTCAAATTCTTCCTAAGTCCAATTTAATTTCCGTTGAGCACCCGAAACTCATCCGAGGCCCCCGGGACCTCAACCAAATATGCCAACCAATCTTAAAACATCATTCAAACTTGTTCCAACCTTCGGAACGCTCAAAACAATATCAAAGCACCAATTTAGCATCAGATTCAAGCCTAAGAACTTCAAAAACTCTCAAAATACGCTTTCGATCAAAAAGTCTATCAACCCTCGTCCGAATGACCTGAAATTGTGTACACACGTCACATTCAATCCTACGGAGCTACTCCAACTTCCGGAATTCCATTCCGACCCTCGGATCAAAATCTCACTATCGAACCAGAAACTTCAAAAATTCGACTTTTGGCATTTCAAGCCTAAATTAGCTACGGACCTCCAATGCACAATCCAAACATGCTCCTAAACCCGAAATCACCCAATGGAGCTAACGGAACCATCGAAATTCCATTCTGAGGCCGTCTTCACACTATTCCGACTATGGTCAAATTTCCAAAACTTAAGCTCTCATTTAGGGACTAAGTGTTCCAAAACTCTCCGAAACTCCAAATAATTTCTCCCGGCAACTCACAACAGCAGAAATAAATACGGGGAATTCAGTTAATAGGGGATCGGGACATTAATTCTTAAGACGACCGGCCGGGTCGTCACAGTTTTATCCTTTTCCTCTTCAATCTATATAAAGAAAAGCAACTAAAATTCACATTGAAGAACCAACATTAGCGTTGTTACTCTTGAAAGCGAGAACAAACAACAACTTCATTCACGTCTTATAAAATTACAAAACTAGTTTTGCAAAAACAGTAGGTTAACAACTCAACACACCCACATACGTAATCGCACATATGTGTATATCATCTGTGTTATCTATTTAGATGCAAGAAGGCTCTGATACCAATTGATGGAAAACAGGTATGAATAGCGGAAGCAAATAGCCAAAATCACTTGCATGTAATATAAACAACACATAATCACAAATTTTAATCAAACATAAAATCGATACTTATCTCTTGAAGCGTGACCACGATCGCGAGAAGCCTTCAAGCAAGAACGAAACCGTCCACGAGATCATCCTCCAGTTCCACAGTCTTCTGTTGTGTGACCCGAATAATGCCTGGAATTAGTGAAATTCGTGTGGGCGAATTTCTCCTAGGAAAAGCATGTAGTAAAAACCTTGCCTCCTTATGGAATAAGACCTCTTTATATAGCCACAAGTTTTAGGATTTAAAACCCTTTTCCTAAACCTGTTGGGTCTTCCTTTTCCACCAAGAAATAGAATTCTATTTAATTCCTAATTATTCGGGCACAACAGGGACCATAGTATTTAATTAAGGAGGCTTCATATTATGGACTTAATTCAAAATATCCGAATTAATACTACCATAATAAGTTACGAATTATTCCACTAAAAATTCGTAACTGCATTCCTCAGTTCAATTTCGAAATTCTTACATTAAATCTTATTTAACTCCCCATGATAAGATTCAGATACTAATCAAATAAATTAAATTACTGACAATTTAATTCATTGATTATTTCCTTTAGACTTTCGCTTAACTTATTTCATGTGACGGATACAAAATCCACCTGCAGGGTTTACACATGAAAACTTATAAGCTTTCATAAAGGTGTATCATCAATCTCTAGACCGAGACATGGATTCCATCAACTAACTACTACTTTGCCAATGTATATTATTATTGTCCAATTTAGCAGGCTTATTGACCCACGAAAGAATCTCGCCTTTTAATAAATCAAAACAATAATAATATACACAACTAATAACAATTATATCAAGATTAAGAGTATAAGTACATTTAATGGCTAGAGAGTTTATTTTATTGAGTCAGTATAAAATACTTATCTCTACTTGGTCCCTTCAATACATACAAAATGTACTAGCACAAGAAGTTGGAATTAAACCATTCCCATAATCAAGATAAATTATCTTTAATCTTGTGCTACAATCATTCCTAATGGTTTGTCCAATTCCAACATTAGATTGTGAACATGATCTTTATACTTATATGAAACGATGATTTAATCTTCCGTGTATAAACTAAACTCTATACACTAAATCATCTACTATATAAGTAAAGGACACAAACGAATATATGATCTATTTAAACGTTATTAAAATTGAATAAGTAACTGTTCCATAATAAATACTATATCCAAACCAAAATTCATGGTTAATAGTATATATCCCAACAATCTCCCACTTAAACTTTTAATCATGATAATTATTAGAATATATTATGTCTAAATGCATGGTTAATAGTATATACCTTAACCTGTCCCATATAAAGTTGTTTGCAAAATCATTTAATAGTAATACATATTCAAAAATTAAAGGTGAATCTAGCCCTAGCTCGATAACTGTTTTGAATGAATAAAAGATCATGACTATTGAAGTAAAATGGTGGACAACCATTTGATTGAGATAAGTACCAAATACTTCAGATTGTCTCATGGTTTCCCAAAATTGTATTTAATTACTACATAAATACTCAGTTATGCTCTGGATATCATATAAGGAGTATCAAAAATTATATTAATATTATTCTCGTATTTTTTTACTCTCATATTTCTGATAGTACCTATTATTTGTTTGTTTCTTATCTTATTATCTTATCGTTAATTAGTATATATTATTTCACTTGCTTGTATTTTATTATCTTGTTGTTATTATTTTCTCTTTTTTATGGCTTTTTAAATATTGTATTCCTTTTATTAACTCTGTTGTGACTATGTTGTTTTTGAGCTGAGGGTCTATCAGGAACAGTTTCTCTGCCTTCATAAGGTAGAAGTAAGGTTTGCATATACACCCTCTCCAACCCAATTGCTGGATTATATTGAATTTTATGTTGTTATTTTTGTGTAAATATTGCTAGAAAAGAAGCAATGTCTTTATAGAGTCTAATTCATCTTAGTTAATCATAATAGTCGTCACTTTTTATTTAGCAATTGAACTTTGAATCTCTTAGGGGTATTTGAGATTGTCCTTTTTAATCGTACTCAAAAATGCTTTCCTGTGTCCCTTATTTATGTCGTTTTTTATGCAATTCTACTTGAGGCTGTATTGTGGTCCGGGCCCAGCCCGGAATCTGCCCGGGATCGTGAGCCCACATGGGCTTTGGGCTAAACGGGTTGGCCCGTATGGTTCGGTCCCAAGCGGTCCTAGGAGCCCACTATGGGCCGATCCAGCATGGAGAGACCGCGAGCCCGGGACCGTTTAGCCCGTGACCGGTTGGCGGGCCTGGGCCGGTTCAACCGGCCTAAAGGGCCTAACGACTATTTTTCAATTTTTTTAAAAAAAAATTGGCCAACGGTTGGAAGTTTAAAAACTAGTCGTTGGCCTGCCAATTTAGCCGTTTGGCTTTTTAAAATATAGCCATTTGCCCCCCAAACTTTTTATAACTATATTTTTTCCCTATTTTCAACTATAAATACCCCCTCATTCTTTCATTGTTACTCATAAAATCATCAATCTCTCTCATTTCTCAAACTCAAATTGAAGTATTCAAGTCTTCATTCATCCCTCATTTCTCAAACTCAAATTCTTAATTCAAGTTAAATCATGCCGGGTGATTCTAGATTGCACCCATTTATTTTGGAACACTTTAATGTGGTAGAAGAAAATGAAGAAGTTTACATAATAAAGTGCAAGAACTGTGGTCGAATCTACACTTATCGTCCAAAGTTGGAGGGCACAGGCTGTTTAAGGAGGCATATAAAGAGTTGTCTTGCGCGTTCTCCAGACATTCGTATTTAAGATTTTAAGTTGATGTGAGACAATTTGTATTATTTTAAAATTATTAGACGTATTATGCTTAATGTTTTAGTTTTGTTAGATTAATTTGAAGTATTATGTTGAAGGCATTGAACTTTAATTTGAAGTATTAAATGTAAATTTTAATTTGCAGCTTTGATACCGAGTTCATCTTATAATATATATATATATATATATATATATATATATATATATATATATATATATATATATATATATATATATATATATGAGAGAGAGAGAGAGAGAGCGAGTTCATCTTAATATAGCTAATGTTATATCGAAATTCGAATATAGCTTATATACTATACACTTAGTATATCTATAATACTATACTATATATACAATCTTATATAAGGCAATATACTATATACGACAATTTCTTGTAAATTATATAGCTTATATATATATATATAAGCTATATAATTTACAAGAAATTATCGTAGATAAAAAAAAATTAAAAAAATAGGCCAGGCCCTCTTAGCCCCCCCCCCATTTACAAGAAATTGTCTTAGATAAAAAAAATTCAAAAAAAAAATAGCCCGGAACACTTAGGCCCGTGGTCCCGACCCACTTAGCCCGGGACCATGTGGGCTTAGGCCCACAGTGGGTCAGTTCCACCCTCCAGGACCGTTTAGCCCGAGCACTTGGGTTCGGCCCGCCAAAGCCCGGCCCGTTTAACCCATTTAGGTCCGGGACCGGACCACAATACAGCCTTAATTCTACTCAATACTCGAAATTCACACAAAAATTAAATGTTTTTAACACTGATTACTTTACAAATTCATCATAGCTTTTTGGAAAGAATACTGCTATATTTAATTGTGAAGCAGTGAAAGAAGAGAGCTGGTTGGAAGTAGACGTTAAAGGCACTGACAAGAGATAAGTCGATAAGATGACACCAAAAGATAAATCAATAGAGTAGCGAGTGGTTTGTGAATTTTTGGGGATGCAAATGATATAAATTCTTGATTTGTTAACAGCTGCAACTATTTTTGACATTTGCATTTAGTGCTAACACCAAACGAAGTAGGTGAGATATCACTTCCATTCACTTTAGTAGTTGGGAGTGGCAGATCTATGCGGTAAAATAAGAATTCACGTGAACTCGGTAACTTCTATTTATATTTTTAAAAGATTTTTTTTAAATAATTATAAATATTTAACTATAATTATTACAGTTATTTTAACTTAATATTGATGTAAAAACTCATAAACTTTAATTTTTTATCCGTCTTTGTGTGAAAGGACACATAATTTCATGTTTGACCTTTGTTCTAAGAGTGAAGACGCACAAACTCTTAAAATAGGGCACCAGCACTTACAGGGTATATTTAATTTGTTGTTTGTTACTCAAGTAATAAATAATGTAATAAATGTTGTGATAGAATGATAAATACTCATTCATTATAAGATAGAAGTTTTAGATTCAAACTCTTGGTGGAGTCATCTTTGTTAAATAATGTTTTACCCTAACGTAAGAATTTTCAGTGCGAATTCGAATTTAATTCGATCTCAATGCGCTCAAACACTAGGTGAAGAACCAAAAATAAAAAAATTAAACTCAGTACTAATATTTTGTTATTAATGGAGCAGCAGTTTATATTTTCTATTATTCAATATCAAAGAAAGACCAGTAATAATAATACGAAGTTTATCTCCCCTAAAATGTCCTCGAATGATCAAAATGCCTTTATATTGCGAATAATTAAAATGCAAGGTTAAAGTTGGAACATATAAAATAACCTTGTTGCGAACCAAACATGTAAATGTTAATAATTTTTAATCAATTTCAAGTCAATATTCTCAGTGTTACTACTTAGTTTAATCATTACATTACAATAGTGTAGAAATAGTTAGAAAAGATAGAATCGAAAACTTAGAAGATAAATTGAGTAAGAGAAGATAAAGAAAACCAGTCCAAAACCGAAGCTTCTCATTGCAAGTTGGATAGCATTAGCTCCAAATAACATAAGGAGGAAACTAATACTTCGCTCTCATTCACTTTATGTGTTATATTTTTTAAGTTTATCTTAAATGAAATATTATATTTTTAATTAAAAATAAAATAATTTTAAATTTTTTATTTGACAATTAATGAGATAATTTATTGCCATATAATTTGTTTTATATCACAATTAACAAAAAAAAATCTTTCTGTCCTGAACTTCGTACTTAATTAAACGCTATTACAGAAATTAAGACGGAGGAAGTAACTAAATTTATTAAAGCAATCAAAATACTCAATTTGCAAGTTTGTTTATATTCCGGGGAAAAAAGGGACGCGGCAAAATTGACAAATAAAGCAAACTTAACCAATTTATAACGAACTGTTAATATAGAGTCTAATAATAGTGACTCATATAATATAATTAACTCAACTAAATTTAGTAAATGCTATTAATTCCAGACTCGAACGGACGAAGACTGATTAGGGTAACCATTATACAAGCCTCCAACAGAATAAATAAATGCGACTAAGACATAGTTACTGTGGTATTTAACATTAAAAAAATACATCAAAGTAGAATAGTGCACCACGTGGCAGCTTATCGTGGAACCACCGGCGTTAATAATTTCAAGAAGACAAAAATGCCCCGGTAAGGGCGCTGGTACAAAGTCCCATGGTCCTAGCACAATATTCCATTCCCGTGTCTGTCGGTGATTACGCATTATATTGTAATTTCATACAACTTCAAGGGCATTATAGACAATTGGAAATATCAAATGTATTATTACAAGGCATTAATAGCTCTTCTATTATATTTTCACTAAAGCAAACTTTTGTTACATAGTTGGACTCTTCTTCCTGCTCAATTCTTCATTGTCCATATCTTATCACTAAGCAAATTTTTGTTCCATTGTAAATCTAAGCTGCTTTTTCCAAGCTTATATGCTTTCTTCTGCACTATTCTTGAAGCTTTACTGTAAGTTTTACTAAAATTCTTTAGCTTTTTCACTACATTTTTATTGAAAATAGTCCCTCGTCCTACTTCTTTTCTTGTTTAAAGAATTGGGTATTTCTGGATTTCTGTTATTTTTTCATAGACTTAATGTGAAAAAAATCATCTTGTTTAGCTAATAAGTAAGGCTTTTCAAGATTCTTGTTGGGTTTGTACAGTTCTATTGTTGGGGTTCTGCTCTTTTTCAGAGATTTGTGGAAAAACATCATCCTTTTTTAGCTAATAAGGTGAAAGTTTTCAAGATTCTTGGTGGGGTTGTATTGCTCTGCTGTTGGCTTTAGGTGGGTTGGTGTCAGTATTGGCAATATGTTTACTTCTCAGATGCCAGAGAAAGGTGCAAATATTGGGTGGGTTATGAGGTCAAATAACCCCAAGGTTCAATGGTGGTTTAAGCTATTAACAATGGGTGTTTTTCTTGGAATCTTGATTGTATGGGGGATTGATGGTTTGAATGTGGGTAGTTTTCAGAGAGATTTTGTTCTGTTGAAGGTGAATACCTTTAAAGATTTCAGCTTTACCAATATTTCTCTTAGACCCCATTCTGTAAATACTCACCAGAATCTGAACCAAGATTTTTCCAGAAAGAATCTGGCTCCTAAAGTTGAACCACAACAGATTAATTTGACTGAGAATCAAGGTAATGCCCCTGATTTCAGTCTTGAAATAGTGAAAAATGTGTCACATAAGGAACCAGAATTGGTAGAGGTTTCAAGGCCGAGAGTTCATAGGTGGATTTCAGCTGAATTAGAGGCAAACTATTCATCAAATCTTCTTACTAATTGGTTGGCTCCTGGAGGTGAGCCATGTAGGGAATCAAGAACCGTGGATGTAAAGATTCCAGCTTTGGATGGTCGCAAAAACGTTGAATTGTCAACTGGGGATATTCATGAGTTTGTTTTCCATGCATTGGATGATTCCGGTAAACCTCATTGTTTGGGTGGTGATTATTTTGAGACTGATCTTGCTGGTGAAACATGGAAGTCTAGGCCTACCCTTAAAGATTTAGGCAATGGTACTTACCAGTTTTCCCTGCAAGTCCATCCTGATTTTGCTGGGGATTACAATCTTACGGTTATTCTACTATTTCGACATTACGAAGGCTTGAAGTTTTCGCCTGAAAGATTTGCATTTGACAAGGTGCTCCGCGTGATCCCAGTCAAATTCTCCAAATCCTCTGTCGAATTACCTGAAATATCTCAATGCAAGAAGTCAGATCTTGTTAGAGATGTGTGGTCTGGTCGATGGACTCGTCATGCTAAGAATAATAGCTGCCCAATTAGCAATGACGGGCGATATAGATGTCAAGAACCAAATTTCCCATGCCAAAGACCATGGTGTGATGGACCATTGGGGTTGTTGGAGAGCAATGGTTGGGTATATTCAACACATTGTTCATTCAAGATGTTCTCAAGTGAAGAAGCCTGGAATTGTTTGAATGATCGCTGGATTTTCTGGTGGGGTGATTCAAATCACTGTGACACAGTGAGAAACATCCTTAATTTCATTTTAGGTGTTGATATGAAGGCTGTCCCAAGAAGAGTTGATATGAACATCAGCAACCCGAGGAATCCATCACAAACAGTTCGATTTACCAACATTTTCAATGGACATCCTAACGAGACAGGCAATTATCAAGGCTTGAATTCGTTGGTGGATGCTGACTATAGAGAACTTTTGAAAGGGTACTTTTCTGGAAATATTGTTCCAGACACTATAATCATGAATTCAGGCTTACACGATGGAGTTTTTTGGTCTAGCCTTAGGCATTTCATTAAAGGCGCCGACTATGCTGCATCATTCTGGGCTGAGGTATTTGATGGGGTGAGGCAGAGAGGGTTGACACCACCAGAAGTAATATATAGGACCACAGTCACCACAGGCGGATACGCTAGAAGATTGGCATTCAATCCAAATAAAATGGAGGCCTTCAATGGGGTAGTCTTGGATAAGTTGAGGGCATATGGTTTAGTTGATCGCGTCATTGATGATTTCGACATGACTTATCCTTGGCACTATGATAACCGATGCAATGACGGGGTGCATTATGGCCGTGCTCCTGCCAAGCTGAAATGGAGGGATGGCCAGATTGGACACCAGTACTTTGTGGATCTTATGCTTGGTCATGTACTGCTCAATGCATTATGTACAAGATAAAAGTTAGGCAGATTGTGATGTCAAGGATTGCATTGGCTATGAGTTTGGATGGCAATTACCAATCTGAAAATGCAAGCCATTTCAAGCTTTTGGATGGTGATATTCTTGATCTGTCTGTATTTTACTGTTATTATTATGTTTTCTGAAGCTTCTTCCACGTTGTAGGTCATATACAAGGTGTAGTGCGAATACTAAAGGTTGTATAGGAGAATATCTGAAGAATAGTGTCTGTGTATTATTCATTTTTGAGCTTCTTGTAGTCCCATTTGCTTGGACTACTGTAGATTGAAATAATTACTAGTATTACAATTTACCTCATTTATTACATTTACTCATTCATTATGCATTTTTGGACAAATAAATTTACATTGTGGGATAAGTGAATTCGGTTTGGTGGTGGTTTTTGGTTCTATGAAATTACAAATTAAATCAAAACCAAATAAGTGGGGTTCTTCCTCTTAAAAAATGAACATCCAAATAATTTTACTTAAATGGTTTCAAATGAATAACTTAGTACAACAATGTATTATAACATCACATCGTGTCCATGTTTTTTTTTTCTTTTTTTTTTTTCTGTAAGGGGATGAAATTGCAATTTCTATGTAATGCAAATTGAAATGTCTCGATTGTACCGGAATGTTGAATTATGATCTAACTTTTGAGACAAAAGTCGTCATTCTACAGAAAGATTAGCAAAGATACTTGTAAAAGATCGTAGAAATGGCGTGGGTAGCCACTATTTAAGGTGGTATTTATTTTTTATCCAGCAATTCTAATGTTGAGCAAAATAACCATTACACTATTAAAATTAATTTGAAAAGATATTTTTACCCTTTCTTCCATTATTTTTCTTCCCAAACCCTCGCTTCTCTCTCTCTCAAGTTCGATACCCATTAATGATCTCTCAAATTGTGATATCTCATCATAGAGCGATTTCAACTAATTCTTCCTCTTTAAATTTTGCCAAGTGATATAAATAACTACTAGTGTCGCTAAAACTATTGGTAGTTGGGATTTCCTTCACAAAATGCTTGTGGATGAAAATGAACAGAATGAGTGGCTTTCAGGATTACAAGCACCGATGATTTTTGAGTGATGAAATTTGATATACAGTATACATGAGTCCCAAGGGGAAACTGCAGATAGATGAGTCTCTTTTTACACGAGACTTAGACTAACAAGCTCAAAAGAGTCAGGTTCGAGTTTCAAGTTCAAAAGTTAAGGACGTTTGGTCCTGAACTTAGAATTACAGGTTCAAAAGTTAAGGACACTTGGTCCTAAACTTAGATTAACAAGTTCAAAAGTTAAGGACAATAGGTGCTGAAGTCCTGAACTTATACTAACAAGCTCAAAAGTTAAGGACAATAAGTCCTGAACTTAGGCTAAGAAGCCAATAAGTTCAGGATCTATGCTCAAAAGTTAAGGACAATAGGTCCTGAACTTAGGCTAAGAAGCCCATAAGTTCAGGACCTATTGTCAAAAATTAAGGACAATAGGTTCTGAAGTCCTGAACTTATACTAACAAACCCAAAAGTTAAGGACAATAGGTCCTAAACTTAGACTAACAAGCTAAAAAGTTAAGGACACTTGGTCCTGAATTTACAGTTACAAGTTCAAAAGTTAAGGACACTTGGTCCTGAACTTAAACTAACAAGCTCAAAAGTTAAGGACAATAGGTCCTAAACTTAGACTTACGAGTTCAAAAGTTAAGGACAAGTAGTCCTTAACTTAGAGTTACAAGCACGAAAATTAAGGACAAGTGGTCCTGAACTTCGAGTTCCAGATTCAAAAGTTAAGGACATGTAGTCCTGAAGTCCTGAACTTAGAGTTGCAAGTTCAAAAGTTAAGGACACTTGGTCCTGAACTTTATGAGCAGAAGGGTGTTTTCCTCCAGGCAGGTAAAGTTTATTAAAGCAGTGGCTAAAGACTAAAGACATTTTAAACAGTGGCTTAAAAGTAAATACATGTGTTATTAGTGGCTAACCGTGCACTTCCCCCTAAAAGATCAGCATACGGAATAATGAGGGGAAAGTGCACGGTTAGCCACTAATAACACATGTATTTACTTTTAAGCCACTGTTTAAAATATCTTTAGTCTTTAGCCACTGCTTTAATAAACTTTACCTGCTGGACGAAAACACCCTTCTGCTCATAAAATTTAGGACCAAGTGTCCTTAACTTTTGAACTTGCAACTCTAAGTTCAGGACTTCAGGACTACATGTCCTTAACTTTTGAACTTGCAACTCTAAGTTTAGGACTTCAGGACTACATGTCCTTAACTTTTGAACTTGGAACTCGAAGTTCAGGACCACCTGTCCTTAATTTCTGTGCTTGTAACTCTAAGTTAAGGACAAGTTGTCCTTAACTTTTGAACTTGTAAGTCTAAGTTCAGGACCTATTGTCCTTAACTTTTGAGCTTGTTAGTCCAAGTTCAGGACCAAGTGTCCTTAACTTTTGAACTTGTAACTGTAAGTTCAGAACCAAGTGTCCTTAACTTTTTAGCTTGTTAGTCTAAGTTTAGGACTTATTGTCCTTAGCTTTTGGGCTTGTTAGTATAAGTTTAGGACTTCAGGACCTATTGCCCTTAACTTTTGACAATAGGTCCTGAACTTATGGGCTTCTTAGCCTAAATTCAGGACATATTGTCCTTAACTTTTGAGCACAAGTCCTGAACTTATGGGCTTCTTAGCCCAATTTCAGGACCTATTGTCCTTAACTTTTGAGCTTGTTAGTATAAGTCAGGACTTCAGGACCGATTGTCCTTAACTTTTGAACTTGTAACTGTAAGTTCAGGACCTATTGTCCTTAACTTTTTAGCTTGTTAGTCTAAGTTTAGGACCAAGTGTCCTTAACTTTTGAACTTGTAATTCTAAGTTCAAGACCAAGTGTCCTTAACTTTTGAACTTGGAACTCGAACCTGACTTTTTGAGCTTGTTAGTCTAAGTTTCGTGTAAAAAGAGACTCATCTATCTGCAGTTTCCCCTTGGGACTCATGTATACTGTATATCAAATTTCATCACTCAAAAATCATCGGTGCTTGTAATCCTGAAAGCCACCCATTCTGTTCATTTTCATCCACAACTACCAACAATTTTAGCGACACTAGTAGTTATTTATATCACTTGGCAAAATTTAAAGAGGAAGAATTAGTTGAAATCACTATATGATAAGAGATCACAATTTGAGAGATCAATAATGGGTATCGAACTTGAGAGAGAGAAGCGAGGATTTGGGAAGAAAAACAATGGAAGAAAGGGTAAAAATATCTTTTCAAATTAATTTTAATAGAGTAGTGGTTATTTTTGCTCAACATTAGAATTGCTGGATAAAAATTAAATACCACCTTAAATAGTGGCTACCCCACGCCATTTCTACGAATAATGAAGGCAAGTGGGCTCTTAAGCATTAACTGTTTCTGGAATGGTTATATTTGCTCCTTTACTTTGGAAAATAATTTAAATATACTGTTTCTTTGGGTTTTAGATTATGACTAATCATGTCTTGACCAATAGCCTGTTTGGCCAAGCCACAAAAATTAACTTATTTTGAAAAGTGCTTTTTATAAAAGTACTTTTGGTGAAAAACAGTTTGTGTTTGACTAATCTATTTGAATAGCACTTCTCAGCAGCTATTAGTGTTTGGCCAAACTAGGGGTGGGCATCGGTTCGATTCGGTTGTGAATATTATCAGTTTTTCATATCGGTTATCGATTTATAAATATACTATACCGATAACCGAACCGATAAGATATCGTTTATTGGGTATCGGTTAGTCGGTTATCAATACTTATCGGTTTACCCGATAAGAATAAAAACTATCCAAAAATTATTATAGAAATCGTGACCATACTATTAAGAGAAAGGAATTGAATTTTTGCTCTTAAGAGAAGAGGGATTAAATTTCAACTTAGAAAATAAAATTTTCTTTGCATTTGAAAGTCCCAATGAATGATCTCAATTTTCAAAATTATAAGCTAATAGGAGTAAGGGATAAGACATTCAACAATCTAATCTTACTAACTATCTCACTGCGGGCGGGCATAATTCATAGAAAAATAATAAAATCCTAATCTTGTAAATACTAAAGAGTCAGTGCAACAAAAGAAACAAATAGAAAAAACTAAAAATCTGAACAATTAATTCTCTAAAGTTTAAAACTAAAAAACTTAATTGAAAATTAAAATGAGAAATTCAGAAGTTTAAAACTTACTCTAAGGATTAAGGTCAGAAGATAAAGAGTAACTACCGAGAGAATTAAGAGAATGAAGCCATAAGATGGTTTTATATACTTAGCGGGTAAAATTATAATTTTGATAAAGCTTATTGGGCTATCGATTAAACCGTTAATAAAATTGGGCAAACCGAGACCGAACCGATAACCCATTAGTCAAATAATATTAAACCGTTATCGAACTATTTACCCAATAACCCAATACTGATAACCCAATAGCATTTTATCGGTTCGGTTTATCGGTTATACCCGATATATGCCCAACCCTAGGCCAAACTTTTAAAAAATTGCTTCTAAGTGTACTTTTCTCATAAGTATTTAAAAAAAGTATTTTCGGAGAGAAGCTACTTTTTTCTGTTTCTTCAAAACTGTTTTTGTTTCTACTCAAAAACACTTTTCCCCCTCTAAAAGCTTGGCCAAACACTTCAACTTTAAAATAAAAAAAAGCGAGCTTGGAGAAGCTTGGCCAAACAGGCTACAAATATGCCCCTAAGCCTAACAGAAGGAATACACGGAGGGCCAAAATTCACATATACCTGCTTTTGAGGCCATTATTGCACAAGAAATTGTAAAGTATACCCGATCGGATCTGAAGTAGTTCAATTCCTTCAATGCAACGTTAGAAATCAAATCTTAAAGTCTTCTATCTTTCAGATGTAACTTTAAATATTCGAATATTAAGTAGTTTAATCTTGTCAATGCAACTTCAGATTTTAAATATAAAGTTCTTTTATCTTTTAAATGTAACTTCAGAAATTCGAATCTTATGTAGTTCAATCTGTTCAATGCAATTTTAGATTTCGAATCTAACATATGTAGACATGTGATTTTTGACCCTCCCCAAGATTTTATATATTTTAGCGTGTAAATATTTAGTTTAGGCCAAATATAGTTATTTCAATTAATTTTGACTCTACTTGCTTTATTTTATCACAAAAAAAAAATTACAAAAAATATTTTCTCTTATTTAGCTAGTTAATATTTTTATCTAGTTACTTTTAATTTGTCTTCTAATAGGGCTGCTTATCGGGCGGATTAAGCGGTTATTTACTCTTAACGGTTTGGCTTATCGGTTATTGGCTTTTAAATGTATTAATGCGCTAGCCACCCGATAAGATATCGGGCGGATTGATATCGGTTTAGCTCTTATCGGGCGGTTATCGAGTGGTTTATCGGCCTAATTCAATCTATATTACGTGCATTAATTGTTTGTTGACAAGGATTTAAGGCTTAGGCAACGAAGTAGAGATCGATAAATACTACTGTCTTGAGGCAATAAGAAGAGTTGAAGACCAATTTATCCCCATCAACAGAAAGCATTGTTACTGAAAGATGAAGCAGAACAGTCAAGATGATAGAGCAGTCTCTATAGTTGACATTATGCTTCTATCACGAAAGTGGAACTACACATACAAAGGTGAAAATGCCATAAGCTCCCTAGTGAGCGCCACCTTCTGCATTTCTTCTTTGATGAAAACTGAAAAGCCATAATCAAAAAAAGGAAACAGTTAACACTCAAGAGCGGACAACAGTAACATTTTACAACTTCCCAGTATCCAATCACGTTAACAAGATTTGTGTTAAAAATCAAATAAAGTGATAGAGTACCGGAAATGGAAGAAAGATTTTTGATTATTTAATATATATGGATAAATATATATATATATTTATATATTCTTAATGGGTTAACGGATTATCCGTTAAGAAAATTGAATAATCCGCTCCCAAACCGATAAGCCGTTAATAAAAAAAAAATCAATCCGTTCCCCGTCTGTTAAACCGTTAACCCGATACCAATAAGCCATTAAGTTTCGGTTTCAGTTCGGTTTTCGGTTTCGATTCGATTTTAAACACCCCTATCTTCTAAATTCAAAAGTACAAAAATAATTCTAGGAATGTTATCTTAATTTTATAATGATTTTTCTATTTTTTTTTAATCTTTTAGTACGATATTTTGAAAATACAAAAAAATAGCTTTATTTTAATGGTCAATCTTATTTTAGTAGTTATTTTATTTAAGTAAAATTAATTAATAAATAAGGTAATATTTTAGTCTCGTTCGCGGAGAAAGAATAAAACTTGGACTCGAGCAATCCATATTTAGGCATAATTTTTGGACCTAGCCAATAATTCTCAAGCCTATAATTACTAGGACCATACCCCTAACCTAATCCCTACCCCTATACAATAGTACCTAATGCCTAAATAGTGACCTACACCTAAAAACCTATAAAAAAAAAACGTTGAGATCCACCGCTTCTCTGAAAAAGTTAGAAGAAAAGAACACAAAATTTAGAAACCCACCCCTGACCTGGTCTTCTTCACAGAACCCACCACAAACGACCCCCCATTCTTCTTCTTCAATGAAGAGCTAACCTAGAGATCTCTAAGGCTAAGAGATGAGGCGGCGCCGATAATAATACAGAGGAGCTACTCGATCTCCTTCTCCACACGCATCTCCCTGTTCTTCTTCCCAACCAGCAACGGCTCAGTCCAAACTTGCCAGAAGAAGCAGCCATAGCAGAGAACAAAAGACCACCCTTCTAGCGCTAACTCCTTCTTCATCTAACAACTGAAATCAGCGACCATTTCCACCACAGCTAGAGCTTATTACACGAGAGATCTGGCGAGTTTCGAGGTCTGGTCGTAATTCCGTTGAGGTTTCCGGCGAAGCTCTGGTCCTGCAGTTCGAGGATGTCATCTGGTCAGCGTTTTCAGTAATTGTTGCGACTGTAAAAGATCGATCTTCTTTCAGATTATATGTAAGTTCTTGAATTTGTAATCCGTTCGTTTTGGTTGGAATTATTTTACATGTTCTGATTAGTTATTTCATTACTGCTTCTTCTTCGGTTTTGTTTTGCTCTACTATTTTGTTTGAATACTTGGTTTGGTATTATTTCACTTGAGGTTGTGCTTAATTCTCCCACGAAGGTGTGATTTTAAAAGTGGTATATGCTTCAGTAGATGAAATTTGAGATATTGAGTAAAGATAAAATTTGAATGTTTCTGTTGGCTTATTCGTGCCTGTGATGAGCAGCAACACTGGAAGGAACTCATATATTGGTATATCCAACATGATGAATTTGATAACGCTCCACTACTGTCATGAATCATTCTCCAGATGCTTGGGATCATATGCAATTCAAAGATATTGTTGTGAAAGCTGCTAATGTGGTCTTTGTGAATATATATCGAGTGTTTGAGTTTTTTTTTGTTCTATTTATTTATCATTTTTCGTTCTTTCCTTCTTTTTCTGTTCGGAATTTGCGCAAATTGATTTATGTCATTTTCTGTTTGTCAGTAGTTTAGGAAGAACTTGGTATTTGGTTGAGGCACTGATAGTAGTAATAGTTTTGTTTTGGATACGTTTAATGTGTTGAAGTTATGATCTCTGTTTGTAATTGTTTAGCGGTTGAATCTATTTAATCTGTGGAAGATTTGATCTTTTTGTGATTGTTTGGCGTAAGACAATAGCATAGATGAATTCTTTTCTCTTGAGCTTTAGGCATGTTGAATCTATCACGGTGATTTTGTACACGTTCGCGTGACATAATTACGATTCTAAAAACTAACTCGGAGTATGCGTCTGCGCAACTTCGATCAAACCTTCTTAATGATAAAACTGTTATTAATAGACCTCTAATTTAATTTAGTTCATATAGCTCGAGGTGTGCCATTACTAAATTTTTCATGACCCTCGCAAAGTTAAAAATGCGTAGTTGCTTTAGGCGCATCATTTTAATAACTAATTTCCTTAAATTCGGGTGTGCATTTCATGTGACCCAAATCCAAATCCTAACAACGTTAAATAAAATATGTCGCGGATCGCGGGTGCATTTCATGTGGCGTGATCCAAATGCGTGTTTTAAATAACGTTGAATCTTCCTAAAAATAATTAAAAGCGGTTTAATAAGTTAAAATATACTATAGGTTAAAACATGTATTAAAATCAGATAATAAGCCAATTGTAATAGTTTAAGCCACCATGCTAGAACCACGGAACTCGAGAATGCCTAACACCTTCTCCCGGGTTAACAAAATTTCTTTACTTAGAATTTCTGGTTCGCAGACTTCAAAAGAAAAGTCAAATTTTCCTCGATTTGGGATTTAAAATAAACCAGTAATTTGGGACACCAATAAATATTCCAAGTGGCGACTCTGAGAAATAAAATAAAATAATTTTATTTTGAATAATGTCACTTAAAGTGGAAAAACTCCTTTATATACCTCTCGGGGGTGTAAAAAGGAGGTGTGACAATATAAACTTGTTCTTCAAATTTCAACAATCCAACACACGATTCAACGGTCAAATCTGAGCTCAAATTTGAAACATAGCTTTCAAATATCATAAAGAACAAATTTCAATCATCAAATTATCAAAACAACAACAAATTTAACAAACTCATTTTGCAACTAAAAAAAAGAAACCCTAAGTATAAAGAAGAAAAAAGTAGCAACGAAGAGGAAGAGAAAAATGTACGTCTCTAAAGTTACCAAATTGGGTATCAGTTAAACTTTTATTTAAAAGTGAAAACACATTCAATAGGTGGTGCAAAACTGGACGTCACCTGAAAATTTTACAATAAAAATACACAATTCATTTGACAAACCCAATCCTTAAACAATAACCCATTATCCGATTGAAAAATCCTCTTTTCAATTATCTCCTTCGTGGCAAAGTTTGGTTACCAATACCTAATCAGATACACAAAAACTAAATTAGAATCTATATATCTATAAAAAAGGGATGGAAGAGATGACGTGACGCCAAGAATCATATTTATTTATTTTCTCTTGGGCTTTTTCATACTTTCTCGATTTTTACTTTATTTATTTAGCTTTAAAAAGCCCAAAAGTCGTGTCTCTTCATGTCAATTAATAAATAAAACAAACTGTCTAATGAATGGATGTTACCGTTTCAACCATCCATATTCCTCATTAATGGAGTCTCGCAATCACTGCAGTTATAAATAACAAATATAGTTGTGCAACAATTCAAAATGTGTAAAAAGAAATTGTCTTTTACTAAAGGTTGCACATCACGTCAGTTCGATATACACATGCTTCCAACAATGGCTTTTCAGCCAAGTTTATTCCCTTATCCTCAATCTACTCATATTACTTCTCCACTTCTCCTTTCCATTAAAAGATGTACGTTGGCTTGATTCCCAAAAGGAGAAACAAAGCAACTACTTTAGTGCTGGAAGAAACAGAAACTCATTGAGATGGGAAGAATTTCAAAGTGGTGCTTTTGAAGAATGGAAATAACGTAACGCCCAACAGAATGTGAACGTAAAGAATATGGTTTGGAACATGAGCTTTCACATTCGTACTTTAAATGGCTGCATGAAAATAAAGTTTTCAAATTTTCTCTTAATATGGTTCTTCTTTTTGGCTTCTTTCTTTCCATCTAAATTTCTCTGATATGGACTTACTCTATCTTTTTAAGGGACTCTTTAATCTTTGATCTCTACAGAAGTTCAGTTTTTCAAAGCACACTCATAATTATATTATATAATGATTCTTACGTTATTTATATTCTTGTAAGGGAATGACACTAATATCTGTAGTGAGTATTTTTATAGATAATATGATTTTCTTGAAAATGAAGTTAATTTCAGTGAACAATTCTGCTTTATTGCAGTTGCATTTTGAAACGTATAATAAATGCATACAACTTACTTGTGTATTACTATATAATTATGAAGGCTTTGTGCTTCATATGCCTCATTAAAAAGTAAAAATGAGGTTATAGTATTAAAAAAAAGAGTTCATTTAGAGATATGCAGTGATACGAACATTTGTATACTTTATTTCTATTTTTTTTCTTTTCCATGTCAATTTTCTATAAATGTATGTTTTCTTCTGTCCAAAAGGAAGAGTGAAAAAAATTATTGCTGAATATATTCGAAAATGAAATGGTTGCATTTATGATTGTTCGGAGGAGCTATTTCAAGAAAAAAGAGAATCTATTATTGTTTCGCAGAAAATTAAGAGGAAGTAAAAGAGGAATTGACTTGATTATTTTACAAAAAGTAACACTTTCAAAAGTTCTAGATGAAGTAGTGGTTAGTGGGTGAAAATGTACAAAAGAACAAAAAGAGGGAAGAAATGAACAAGGAAGGAAGGAAGAGGGAACAAGGAAATAAAGAACAATGGAGAAACCTTTCGCAAAATAATATTCAACTCTCTAATTAAGGATTTAAACAATACATATATCAAATGGGTAGAAGAAAAATTATTTCGCCAAGATATATTTATCTAGATAAATATATATGTATATTAAACAACAAAGTAAACTAACCATTGTACAATTTAAATAATTAACCGCAGTTCTAAAAAGTAAAATATTATAAACTACGAAAAAATATTTGAAAAATATCTGCGCGCGCATATATATATATATATATATATATATATATATATATATATATATATATATATATATATATATATAATCAACCTTGAGGATGATTCTTTGTAATTTTTGCTCTAGGGGTTATCTCAAGAGTAGACCATGACTTCTTAAATTATATTTCTCTCTTTTTGGTTGTTTATTTAATTAAAAATATAATGAAAGTTCATATGTAGACAATTTTTATTAAAATTTATCCTTTTATAATAAAATAAAATAATTTTTTGTAACAAAAGAAATAATGACATAAAAATAAGATAAAAGAAATAAATATTAAAAAATGTTAAAACTAGAAATAAAAAATGACAGCAAATTTCTTCTTATGTTTCATCTTTGTTGAGTAAAAAATATTTGAAAGTTAATCTCATCGATTTTAAATATTTTTGTTTCAACTCAAATACATAGATTATAAGATAACGATATCTTAAAATATTTTTTTTAATTTACATTATGTGTCGTTTTTAAAAAATTCTCTATTACTAACAAACTGATATGATATTCGAATTTGAATTGGAATGCAATTTGAGTAGTTTGCATTGAGGTTAAGCCAAGTATGGTATCGAAAAATAAACTACTTGACAATTTTAAGACAATATATGCAATATTTTATAATAATAATCAACTAATTTAACATTTAATGATTCAAAGAACAAAACTTTTGTATATATAGGGTATTAAAAATTCAAATTCTGGGGCTAGAGATATTGATAAACTTAATGTGGAGTCATACTGAAATAAATCAGGCCAAAGAATCATTTAAATTTTTAGATAGCCGATTAAAGTAAATTTTAAATTAAAGATAATATCTTCACTTGCATCATTATAAAGATAATCATTATTAAAATATATAAAGTTTTAGAAATGGAAATTTCAAAATAGAAATAGTTTTTGAAAGATAAAATCATACCAAATAAGAGTTCAAGTCGTAGTATTAGAGTCATGTCGTAATCAAAGAATCGTTTATATCGTGTTATCCTTTGTGCTTTGCCATAAATATGAGTTATTATTTCACTTTGTGGCTATTTTTAGGGTCCAATTACACCTAAAAGAATAGTGTAAAAATAAAATTATCACTACGAGAATGAAGAAAATGTTATTTTTTTTTCATGTACTGTTTCTTAATTAATATCTGACAATTATCCATAATTATTTAGAAGGTTTAAATGTTAAGGTTATTTACATATAATTCAAATAACTCAGATATTTAATATGGTTAATGTCAAATATCAAAATGGAGTAAAAAAAAAAATCACTACCTAAAGAATTTTTTATATTTTTAGATAGCCAACTAAAATGAGTTTTGAATTAAGAATAATATTTTCAATTACATTATTATAAAAATAATTACTATTGAAAAATAATGTTTTAGAAACTAAAATTTAAGAAAGAAATATTTTTTAAGAGATATCAACACACCAAATAAGAGTTCAAGTAGTAGTAAAAGAGTTAAGTCTCATCCAAAGAGTCATTCATTGTCTCAATATTTGATTGTTTTGCAGTTATTATTTTACTTCGTGACTATTTTTAGGATCCAATGACACCGGCAAGAATGGTATCAAAAAAGAAAAATAGAAGAAATGGTTAATTTTTTTTCATGTAGTTAATATCCAATAATTATCTATACTTACTGAGAAAGTATAAATTTTAAGATTATTTACATACAATTCAAATAACTTAAATATTTGACATGATT
The DNA here is from genome assembly GCF_000393655.2 of Nicotiana sylvestris. NCBI lineage: Eukaryota > Viridiplantae > Streptophyta > Magnoliopsida > Solanales > Solanaceae > Nicotiana > Nicotiana sylvestris. Next base: position 60,929,648 of record NC_091057.1, on the reverse strand, counting down.
AGTGTTCGCGCATCCGCACGGGTACTAATACTAATTAAGGATTTAAACAATACATATATCAAATGGGTAGAAGAAAAATTATTTCGCCAGGATATATTTATCTAGATAAATATGTATGTCTATTAAACGACAAAGTAAACTAACCATTGTACAATTTAAATAATTAACCGCAGTTCTAAAAAGTAAAATATTATAAACTAGGAAAAAATATTTGAAAAACATCCGCACACACATATGTATGTAATCAACCTTGAGGATGATTCTTTGTAATTTTTACTCTAGGGGTTATCTCAAGAGTAGACCATGACTTCTTAAATTATATTTCTATCTTTTTAGTTGTTTATTTGATTAGACTGAATTTAGTTTTATTATAAAATCATAAAATTTATTATGATTCTTTTATATAACCGCGCGAAGCGCGGCCAAATTCTCTAGTTTACTAATTATTGATGGACTAACAAAGTTATTATCTCTTTGATAAAATAATAAAGTACTAGTATAATTTTGATTATACGATAGTTTACATGCGAGTGAATTACATTACATAAGTCAAAAGCTAAAAGGAAAAAAAGATCATTCATGAAATAGAACAGAATCTATCCCATAATGCAAATCAAATTACTTAGCTTGAGTGATAGTTAAATTAAAATAAACTATTTGACCCCCCATATCATTTTTAACGGGTACTTTGAGGAAAAAGATACCCCATGAATGTCTAATACTACATCTCTTTGTCAAAATCAAAAACATATTTCCCCACATATGAGTTGGTTTAGTTTTTTTCCTTCCAAAAGTTTCAAATTGATGTTTGTTTTCAAATTTTCGAATTCAAATAACCTCAGAGCTTCGCTGAAATTTGCAATTTTATTTTCTTGATACAATTCTTTTAGTTTTTTTTTCTTTTAAAAAAGTGTAACCAAAATACAAAATGTTTAATAAGTTAGACTAGTTGAAAAAATATCAAGCCTTCCATACTTTTGATCAATTTCAAGTTGATCTCAAGATGATTACTTAGTTAAATCATTACAATTGTGTAAAATAATTGAAAAGGTGGAATTGAAAATTTACAACAACATAAAATAAGTAACGAGTTTGTAAATGTATCAGAATAGTTCATGTAAAATCCAAAATTTTCCTTGAGAAGATCATAAAATGACATGTCTAATAATCATATCGAACCACTTTATTTTTTTCCATAATTTTATTCCAAGGAACAATAATTTGAAGTACGAGAGTTAAAAAATCTATGTAAAATTAAGTATCAATTCTTCAACTTTCTAAAAATAAAATTTATATATTCATATATGCAGCCCGGTGCACAAGGTATTTCACATTTTCCGAAGGGTCCGGAGAAGGGCCGCACCCAAAGGGGTATGGCGTAGACAGCCTAACCTAATCCAAGGATTAATGACTGCTTTCACAACTTAAACTCGTGACCTATAACGGAGACAACTTTAACATTAATCTTTTCAATCGAAATCCCAATCAAAGACAAGTTCTACCAAGGCCAGGATCTGAAAGAGAGGATTCACTTTCCGAAATTCCAAGTGACATGATTCCTCCTTCAGAAGCTAAAGTTGAATGATCGAAGTCTCCTTTAGGTTCAGTCGAAGAGATCGAAGCGAAGTCATCAATTCAACCATTCGAATGGTCTCCCCTAAGATTAATTACATAAAAATATTATATAAATCAACATATTATAACTTAAAATATTTAAATTTCATTTTTTGACAAATTATAATTAAATAATATGCAATTTCTCAATTAGTAACACCTTCAAATAATAATCAAATTACTTTTTTTTTTCCTTCTTAGTATTTGCTAGAGAAAAGTGTAAATATAGCAAAGTACACGAGAGTTTGGAGTAGTTTCACTACGTTACGCCAAAAATAGCAAAAAAGGAAAGCAGAGAAGCTAAAACAAAACCTGTCAAACGCGAAGAAGCTTCTCTTAGCTTAAAAAATATAGATCCACGAGACCTGAAACAGCAACATCAAAATTACTATTCTTGTTTGCTAATGTGAAATGAGGCATTATCAATAATTTAGGTGTGTTTGATTATAATATCTATATCCAGTCATTCAATCTGGCTAATTTAGGAGGATTGAATTTGAGGCCGCGCTTGTGTTTGAAGCAAGCAACTTCTCCAGAGGAACAAGACGAAGAGGAGTGTAGGCCGCGTTGGCGCAAGAGATTATCAATGGCTTTTCATTGGTCTTCCTTTCTCAAATTCACCTTCCTTCTCCTCCTTATTGCTGCCATTGCCACCGCTTGTTTCACTCTCCCTGTTGAAAAGGTTCCATTTTTATCATTTGGGTTTTCTTATTTTTCTTTTATTTTAAACTCCTTTTGGTTGATAAAATGATTAATTTGATCTGGGTTTTTGGTAACAAATTCATTTCTTTGGTAATTCTTCATTTTGACTCACCTGGGTTTTCCTTTTATTATTATTTTTTCTTATAAAATTATTCACCCCTTTTGGTTGAGAGACGATTTCTTGATCTGGGTTTTTCTTTAGTAACGCTTACATTGCTTGGTTATTCTTGATTTCTGACTTTTGTTAGGGATGTGAAAGTATCTGCAATTGACATTTGTGTATAGACTATATATGGAGGAGGATTGATTCATTTGTTCCCAATTTGCTTTTTTACATTTTGCAAATTCGTCATTGATTTGCTAAGAGTCTTTTAGTTTTGCCAGAGATTTGTATGGTAGTGTAGGGTATTAGTGTGAGATTTAGAGAATAACTTAATTTATGAATTATTAAATATTTGAAATGAAACAAGCCCAAATTGAGTGGAATGGATATAGAACATTCATATGGCCAACCCAAACTAATTTGGGTTTGAGGTGGTCTTTTTGCTGTTTTGTTAAGATGATCATCCTTGTCTGAGTGTGATTTACTTGGTTGCATGGATCGTTTCAAGTAGAGAGGTTGTGTTGGCAAGTTTTTATCTTCTCTCACCTCTGGGTTTATTATCTTTGGCTTGGGATGGTGTTTGGTTCTAGGCAAATGCTATTAGCTTCTTTCATAGATATGTTTTACTCGAGCTGTGAGGAAAACACGAGAGCTTATTCCACAGTCTGAAGGACAAAGGTGTAGTTGGACGTCCATTAGAGTCATTGCTTTGTTCAATTCATGTCGACTTACCAGTGCATTCCAAGTTGAATTGATTGTATTACCTGATCATATATGATAAACGTTCATAATGTGTTGGGGTTGACTGTGTTATCCTATCATATGCGTTCATAACGTGTGATCCACATGATGTGACTCCTGAATACTTTTGTGATAGGACTGGATTCTTGGATCCTAACTTCAAGAATAATTTTTAGATGGATGAATAATCGAGTGGAGCTCACTTTTTGGTTGTCGTTTCTGTGAAATTCTATCGATAAGCTGGATACTTCTGGTGCATGATAAGGATAGCTTAGAAACACGTCTATGGGGCCTCGTCGACTCAAGTTATTTATCTCTCCATGGGGCTGTGATGTTGCATTTTTTTATTTTACTTTTTTTTGTGCAGATGCTGAAAAATTTCTTGATATGGATTGAGCAAGATCTTGGTCCTTGGGGTCCTCTTGTTCTGTAAGTTGCTTTTTATACATAAATATTTAATGTGATCATGTTAAATCATTCCCTACATTTGATTAAGTTGAGTGATTTGAGTTATTTGACAAGGTGGGAACAGATATGCATGCAAAATTGAGGTATTCTTGTTAATTTGCAAGGGTATTCCAAAGCAGTCAAAATTGGTGCACTTCATAGAATGGCCATGCGGGGGGCATAAATAGTACAGTTATAAATCGAGAAAGTAGCCCCCAGGGCTTTGGTCTAGTGATAACAGGGTAGGTTTTGATGTAAGGTTTAGGCGCAAGTCATGGTTTGAACCCTACCGCAGACAAAAGCCTGGTATTTAAGTGGAGAAGGGTAGTCTCGAACCATGCGTCGCTGGCCCTCAGGGATTTCTCAGTTATAAAAAAATAGTGATTAGTACTATTGCCCTGTAGACATTATGTTCAGCTGTATGTGAGTGCTCTAAGAACATGGAACATGTAGAGTCTGGTATATCCCCGATCCAACCGTCGCATAGTTGGGCTATGTTTTTGTTCCTTTTTTGTGGTTGGGGGGGTTTTGGGGGGGGGGGAGCAAATCTTATAGGGTCCTCCCTTAATTTGTCTCCTTATTAACGTGAAGCTCGTCCTTTGTTTAGACATTATAGAAGTTCAGTTTTGTTCTTTCAATGCTCATCCTCATTTATTACTGTCCTATTGTCATCCGTTTGGCGTTGAGTTAAAGGGCTGATATTGTTTATGTTGCTTAGGCTCCTCACACTGTTCTCTGTACACATTGTGAAATGTGAATGCATGGATTAAAAGCATTATGTTAGACATTGTTATTATTGTTGGGTACTATCAGGAAGTTACTTTTTTGTGCAACCCTGCTGATGTGTTTGTGTTTTTCTCCAAAAAGGAAAAATCAAGGTAAAAGGTAAAAAGATATTCATTCCTAGATGATTCAAGGAAGTTGCCCCTTGGAAAACCTTGTAAAATTTGGATGCATGCTAATTCTTGTTCTAATTAGAAGGACAAGTACTGTGATTATCTTGCATCTGATAGGGAACTCATCAATCCATTTCAAGATCTTTTCATCATATCCAATATTTGCAGGGTGTTCCTACAATTATTGGTGATTGCTGAATATTTTTCTAAGCATTGCTTTTGTATAGAACATGATCTTTTTGTTGTTTATACAAGGTCTTTCCCTAGGTTTAACTAAAAAGAAAATTATATAAGGGTTTTTCCTCATCTGGATGAAATAAATTTTCTTACTTTATGTCACGCCCCTAATTCAAAGAGAAACCGTGACCGCCATAGGGCTACCCATATCTGCTGAGAAGAATCAACACTATAACATAATTCATGAAAAGTATATACATATGGGGATTTGGGCACCCCCGTACCATCACCTAGATGCTTTAACAATTATAAATCGAAAACAGTAAACACATAGTTCCACATAAGGCCATGCTATCCGCATGAATCATAAAGTTCTACATCTTGGGAATGTCGACATATATACATACCAAAAGAATAGGTCCCACAAGTCTAGTCTAGTTGTGAGGCGCTAGAGTAAAAAATGCATAAATATGACTAGTCTAGTAGTGAGCCGCTAGGTCACAAAAGAATACATATGTCTAGTTTAGTTGTGAGCCGCCAGAGTAACAAAATAATACATATGACCACTCTAGTCATGAGCCGCTAGAGTAACAAAAGAATACTTATGACTCCTAGGGAAATACCTCGTGACAAAGAATGATAAGCACAACCTAGCCAACACCGGAGTAGGGGTGTGGCTCACCAAAATCTGTGGAAGGAGGATGCTAAACTCTAGAATGTAGTACCCTCCTCGACCGTACCAATATCTGAAACAAGAAAGGTAAATGGGTAGCCTTGAATGACCTGAATATAATGCCAGTATGTATCATCGACAAGCCGAAATGTTGGGATACGCCTTTATGAAAACATGATGTAAAACATTGAAGTAAACTCATGAAATAATGTTCAAGAATATTCATTTAACACATTTCATTTGTCATAAACATTTATCATCATAAAGACAGGTAAAACGTAAACGCATTACTGTGGGGGCTTTATCTTTTCATGTACATTAGCCCGACCCTCCTTTCATGCCACCTCTAGGCTTATGGACATTAAACTTTTACCTTCTTACATTGGCTTGACCCTCCACTTGGGTCACCTCAAGGCTTGTGGTCATCAATGTATTCTCACGTTAGCCTGGCCCTCTCTTTTTGGGTCACCTCAAGGCTTGTAGCCTTCACATGTCATAACAACACACAATAAATAGCCAAATGGCATCACATAATAATTTTAAATCAAATGAACCATAATGGGCATGAAAACATTTTAAGGCTTTCAAGTAAGTACATTAATTCTTAACACATGCGACATTCATTATTCATGGCAATTTAAAGTGGCATATGCATTAGAACATATCATTTCAACATTTAACATAAGGTCGCGTGGTTATCATTCAAGCTTTCTGTAAAAGATGGTGAATCAAGTACCCTTTCATTCCCACAAGCACTTGATGACAAAATGTTCGTTTATGAATTTTATCAAATACTTTGAAAGCATGAAAGTTGGAACATCACATTTAGAAGGTCAAGTCTTACCATACCTTGGCCTCTCGCACAATTAGCAACTTCTCAAATGGTCCACTACATCCCAAACGTTCAATACAATTCAATCTACACATATGTATGAGTTCTATCTGTACTTGACCAAATAATTCTCATAAAACTCATTCTGGGCTCACAAATTGGCTACAAACCATCCAACTTCGGTCTCTTAATAAATTACAAACTTCGAGTTTATAAATTCAACACATGGAATTACTTATGTCCTTGAAGTCATTACTCAACTCATTACTTAGCCCAAATCATATTATCTTCTCCTTCAACTAACCCAGCAATTCCTTAAACTCAAGACTCTAGGTTAGCTTAATCCATAAATTAAATAGTGTTTCAAGCTCAAGAACACACTAATAATACTTATTCCATCATTATAATTGAAAAAGTTAAGAATTTACCTTGTTGAAGTTACCTTAACTTGAAGATTTTTGGTGTTCTTGGAGATTCTTGCTCAATCTAAGAAATCCATGGCATAGGGGTTGTGTAACGTTTTGAGCTTTGATTTCCTTTGAAGCTTAGCTATGAGCAGCTTGTTTCGCCTCCCAAAAACCCCGAAATAATGTTGCCGCAACTGCTGAAACATGGGAGCTGCTATTCGTTGTTTCAGAGAAAAAGAGTCACCAAATAAAAAATTGGTTGCTACCTTAAAGCACTATAAAGACCCCTGCTGCCTATCTGTTGTTTAAGCCCTTTATGCCTAGCTGAAGCAGAATAAGTGCTGAAAATTTTAAATTAGTGTGTATCCCCAAATGCCCTTCCACGTTGTCATGAGTAATCTTCCTGGTGGGTTTTTCCATTCACACTTTAATCATAACGCAAACACCTTTGGGATACCGCTCTTCTCATTTTGCATTAGTTATTATATTTTTTTTTGGTCCAAAATGCCCCTATAGATAGGATATTGCAATCAACACTGGAGATTTATGCTGCTGTTCTTTTGGTCATGTTGTTTTCTGTCTTACAGGGCTGTTGCATACATTCCTCTAACGGTATTGGCAGTTCCAGCATCAGTTCTTACGGTAAAATTTATGGTGTTTGTTGTTTAAGTCATGTGCCCCTCCCAACCCCCAATTTCTTTAGTCAGATGTTCAAAATTGTTTTATAGCACATATTGACCAATCTGTCTCTGCTTCTCATGGATCATGGACTTAGTTATCAATGATATTTGGCTAATTACTTCATGTCACAAAGTAATAATTTAATGGATCTAGATGTTATAATTTGAATCTGAACTCTACATGGCTCCTGTTTTCAGCTAGGTGGTGGTTATCTATTTGGCTTGCCTGTGGGTTTTATTGCTGATTCTATTGGTGCTACCATTGGTGCTGCCGCAGCATTTCTTCTCGGTAGAACGGTGAGTTCTTCTGTTCCGGAGAGGGATATTTTGTTGGTGCAGTTAGAAATGTATTCACTTGAGGTATTGCTTAGAACAACATGATTTCACCCATAGTCCATTTCAATGAGCTCTGATTGGTACTTTAGTGGTATAACAAAAAATGGACTACCTGAGGTTCAAGGCCGTAGATTTTTCAGGACATTTTGACATTTTGGCTGACATTTCGACAGATTGGGAGGTCATTTGTCATTTCCAAGTTGAAGGATTATCCACAGTTTCGTGCAGTTGCAATTGCAATTCGGAAATCTGGCTTTAAGGTTTGTGTGTCTTTCATGAAATGCTTGAAAAGGTCCTTTTAATAGTCATGACATCTTCAGATTGTCATTTTGGCTAAGAAGTGTGTCAGTAATGTGGATATTAATTTCCAGAAAGAGCAGAAGTAAGGATGCAAATTGATTTACTCTGATTTGACAGATTGTTTTGCTGCTCCGGCTTGTTCCTCTGCTTCCATTTAATATGTTGAACTACCTTTTATCGGTGACACCAGTTTCAATTTGGGAATACATGTTGGCTTCATGGTTGGGAATGATGGTAAGTTTTACTCTCTCTATATATATATACCTACCTACCTACCTATACACCCCCCTCCCAGTTGCCTCTAGGTCAAAGTCTCTTTCATGGCTTGCCATGTGATATAGATATGGTCGTGGTGTGTCGTTGATGTCTTTTTACAAGAACTATTTTCATGTCCTTGTAAAGAGGTGTCATTCCTAGCTTGATTCAGAACAAAGTGGTTTCTCGAATGCAATGTCAAAAGAGTTAGTGGAATGGAGTGGGCAACCTCACCCCATCCCTGCCGGAATAAATTCAATGAGGGTATTGTTTAAAAGCAAATGTTTAGCACTAGATTTAGAGAAACCAAGTTATACAGCCACCAAAAACCTAAACCGTGATGACTAGAGGCGGATCCGGGATTTCAAGAGGGTGGGTGCACTGTAGTGAAGAGGTGGATCTAGAATTTACATTTGACGGGTTTAACTTTAGTCTTTTATCATGAACCCACTCCACTTTTGAAATTATAGGTTCAAAATTATATTCTTTTTGAAATTTTAGTAATTTTCACATATATATATATCTATACTCCATGCCGAAAATAAAACCGTTCAGAGTGGAAATTGAACCGCCAATTTCACTTGTAGAGGTGCACCCAATAATAATTGCATCATAAGAGTCTTCGAGCATGGGTTCACGCACATATATTTAAATAATTCTGAAGAAATATACCATTGTTATACATGGTTTAGGGAGAGGAGTATGGTTCACGTGAACCCATATCCGTCAACATGCATACGCCTCTGGTGATGACCTGTAACGACCCATGTAAAATGGGATATTAGCAAATTTGGCTATGACGTAAAGGTTGCATGCATATGTGCCAGGTTTGAATTGGATGGCTCTATACAACCCCTTTATATTATATGCGGGGACATCCTTAGTCCTTCCTCTTGGGAGAGGGTTTTCCATTGGTTTCTGTGTTTAACTCGGTGCAGATGCTATCCATGTGAAATGACCTTGACCAAAAATCCATTTTTGGTATAGTAGGATCAACTGCATGCCTTGATCTTTTCAATAACTCTTGAAATTCCACCAGGCATCCTTTCTCAGCCATGTCGCTTTGATTACTGGTTGATATGTTAGGAAACTGGTCCTTTAGTTATGAGTTAATCTTTTCCATATTATACTGATGAATCTATTTCTTTTCCTTGCAGCCAATAACTTTTGCCCTGGTGTATGTCGGCACAACTCTGAAAGATATTTCTGATGTTACTCATGGATGGGGTGAATTTTCGAAAACCCGCTGGGTAAGAGCTAAGTGGTTATCTGTGCTATATAACATTTAACAAATCCTGTGCTAATGCCTAATAGTAATTTAGTCATGTTCATATATTGGAAACTGGTCTTTTGTGCCTCAAAGTGAATAGTAGTATTCTGCAGTCATATAGGACAAATGATTAGTTAACGTAAGGAATTTTGGTATTTTTTTTTTGCTACCACACCAGGATAAACTTTTGGGGCAAGGAACCCCCAAGGGTGTTCTAGCAATCAAAGAGTTGGAGTGACGACCTTGGAACCAAGGTTCAAATCCTTGTAGAGGCGAATTCGGTGAACTATTCCTATCTACCTAAGTCTTGGTGGTAAGAGTTATTCGGTACCTGTATCGGTGGGAGATAGGAGCTAACAAGGTTACTAGTAAATTGGTCGTGCACAAGCTGGAAAAAGAAACCTTTGGGGGACAAGGGAAAATTAAAATAAGCGACCAAGGTTGTATGCGTATTTAAATTCCAAACTACCATCAAGTCATTTATGAAGTAGTTTCCAAAGGATTTGGTTGGATGGATGTGATTTTCTTTGCCCATCTAACCAATAGTTGATAATGACACAACACTCTCGACATACTATGTCTTGTTGGAAGTGGTAAAATGTGAGTACCACTTGACTATTTTTGTGAAGTTATGGAGACATAAGATTTTATTATACGGTTACTGATAAACTAATGAATGCTTGCTAAGAAATTGAAAATCCAAAGTGGGTAGCTAATTGCGAAACTCATTATCGTTCCACGAATTGGAGTGATCTATGTACTAGGTAACATTAGTTATAGCCTGTTTGGCCAAACTTATTTTTGGCCAAAAGTGCTTTTTTTTTTGATCAATTTGAGGTGTTTGGCCAAGCTTCTGGAAGGAAAAAAAGTGCTTTTGAGGAGAAGCAGAAGCAGTTTTGGAGAAGCAGAAAAAAGTAGCTTCTCTCCAAAAGCACTTTTTGAGAAGCACTTTTGAGAAAAATACACTTAGAAGCAGTTTTTAAAGCTTGGCCAAACACTAATTGCTGCTCAGAAGTGCTTTTCAAACTAATTAGCCAAACACAAACTGCTTCTCACCAAAAGTACTTTTGAAAAAAAACACTTCTCAAAATAAGCTGATTTTTGCAGCTTGGCCAAACGGGCTATTAGTGTAAAATCAGTGATTATGTATAGGCAATTTATACTAAATCGAACAATTTCTTGCACAATCATTGAGATGAGAGTGGAAACAAGTTGTATTCTGTTATAGTAGTTTAATGATTGTTGTAGACATGCGAATATTAAGGTTGATATACAGTTATACAAAATTAGACCAGATAAGAAATTATCACATTTAGTAGAGAATGCAAGTAGCACACAAAAGATAAAATAAAAGAATGTCATTTGAGGTGATTTGGCCATCCTAGTAGATCTTCAAATGCGCTGATTCTTAGGTGTGTGACAGTGTGGTGATTGAAGGTGCTAAATAGGATGGTATAGACGTAAAATCACATGGATAAATTTGTCTCTATCCCGGATTACATGCTACTTTAGCTAATACTCCCTAAATTTAATTCTGTGTCTTAGTTTGATTGAGCATGAATTTTAAAAATGTAAAGAAACTTTTTGAATGTCGTCTTAAGCTAAAGATGTATAACATACCAAAAATATACTCCCTACGTTACAGTTTATGTGAACCTATTTTTTTTTGGTCCGTTCCAAAAAGAATGACCCCTTTCTAAATTTAGAAACAATTTAGCTTAAATTTTCAAGTTTACCCTTGATGAGAAACTTTTATAACCACACAAATACTCTGGACCCCTTTCTGACTTGTTTAGGATCACAAATTCCAAAAGTCTTCATTTTTTCTTAAACTCCGTGCCAAGTCAAACAAGTTCACATAAATTGGAACGGAGGGAGTACTTTGAACCTTGTGATCTTAAGCATGCCATGTCATTTCTATAAGAGTGTATCATCAAGGGTAAAATGGGAATGTTAGAATTAAGGACTTTTTAAATAAAGAAATATGACATCCTTTTTTAACATATTTAAAGGAAAGTAAGAATTGAACTGGAGGGAGTAACAGAATAGATTAAAGTAAAAGATCCATTTAAAGTATAACAACTATGTGGGATTCAGACTAGTAGCCTGTTTGGCCAAGCTGGAAAAATCAGCTTCTTTGAAAAGTGCCTTTTGCAAAAGTGCGTTTGGAAAAAGTATTTTTGGAGAGAAGCAATTTGTCTTTGGCTAATCAATCTGAAAAACACTTTTGAATAATAATTTGTGTTTGACCAAGCTTTTCAAAAAGTGCTTTTAAGTATCAAATTACGAATAAGGACATGAAGAGATTTACTTAATAGTTGATAGTATAGTAAATAAATAATCTCAAAAATTTATTATTAAAGACAATAATTAAATCTTTTCATTTTATTTAGGCAAAATATGAAAATAAAAATGAAAACTACTTTAATTCTTTTAAAATGATTTTAAAAATTATTCAACAAATATAAAAGCAGTTACCCCTGAATTCACTATATATTAGAAAGCTATCCTAAAAATAAGAAGTACTTGTACATTAATATCCTAAGTATTAAGTTTAAGATAAGTAAGGTTATTTTGGTATATATTATATTTTGTTAAGAGTATTTTTGGTAAAAAGAAAAGTCAAAACTACTTCCGGAGAGAAGTTAATTGCTTCTTAAATTGGCCAAACTTGCATGGATTGGCTTAGTAATATGCCGAGTTTAGTTACCATTTTTAGGCTTATTCTACAAAATGGACAAGCGGTTTATTTAGTGCTTCTGAGCTTCAAGTGAGCATTGTTAGACAAGTGCTCATTTTCTACATTCATATTGTTTATTCAAATAACATTTTGGCCTTATTTTTGAATTCTTTTTTCATTCATTGGTCAGTGTTCCAAAAAGAGTTTAAGTTATACACCGTCAACGTAATGATTTTTTTATACTATTAGGTCATCCAAAGGATATTGGTAAGCCTCCTTAAAATGTGGTATAATCTTGTAAATAAGACAAGCTACCTGCGACAACAGATAAAGGTGACTTGATAGTGTATAATACGCTGACGGAACTCACTCAAAAATTGAATTCGTCCTAATAGTTTCTTGCATATGGATGTCCACTCTACATTTGTCGTAACATTCACCAATTATGTATTTTCATATGAAGGCAACAAGTATATTGCATAATATATGTTCAGCTGAACGTATTACTCCACCTCACTAATTGAACTCTAACCTACAGTTACTAATTCTTTAGTGGGTGCATGTTTTATTTTTTCAAAATGAATAAATAGATCACATGAATGCCTATAAATACTTGATCAAAAAGAAAAAGAAAACATATTACGTAAATGCGAAAAACAAGTCCGTTGTCGGCAACTAGTAATGAAACCTTCATAAGTATGTAATTTTTTCTAGGTATGCAAATTTAGCCCAATCCACTATTTATCAGCCCTAGTAATCGTTGTAGCCCTACTTTGCAATGGACCCTGATCCATAAAATGGATGATTGTATTAGCTCCACTTTCATCATGCAGGCTAAACCAACCGATCAGTTTAAAAGAACTGGACCTATCCCTTTTAATTTTTTTATTTTTATTTTTTTTTATAACTATTTTCCATATTTTAGGTTTCTGGATGATATTGAGGACCAAATATTCCATATCCTTGTTTGTTTCTATAGATTTTCTGACAGCTGCTTTTTCTTTTTGTTTTCTTTGTGGCCAGGCTATGATCATATTGGGCCTATTGGTCTCTGGTGAGTCTCTAATACTTTATAAATTGCTTTTATTTTTTTGTAACTGAACAAAAAAGATCTTTATATGCAAAATCACTGTAAAAAAAGATGTTCTTATGTTGTTAGAAAGTGAAGATCACGAGTCAAATCCTTTTTACTGAGAGGCTCTTTAACTTGAAACCTTGCATAATGTGAACTTTTAATTTGACTCCAACTTAATTAATTTGAGAAAATGCTTAATGAGTTTAGCTCATAACTCTCTTAAAAATTGAGCATACTCTCTTGTGATGCTGTTAGCATTTAGCATAACCTAATTTGTCAAACAAAAGACTGACACTCAAGTATAGCATATACATAACTATTTATCCCCAAAAAGTACTATTCGTAGCTACAGCTATTCTAAAACTATTCATCCTTGCCAAAATATTTTCACACCAAACATCTTTTGCTCCCTCCAGCTTTTCTGTCGTGAAAGTCTCTCGGAATATTAATATATAGTTGTGTACTTAAGTATTACCTGTTGAGTTCTTTACCAGAAAAGTATTACCTGTTTAGACTATTTGACAATGATGTTAGGATAGAGGTTGCTCCCCTAGCTTGTTCCATTGTGAAAGTGTCTCTCAATATTAACATATACTTAAGAATTACGTTGGTAATGTATTTGCAAATGTTGTTAGGATAGAGTGATATTGCTTGTCGATGAAATGCCAACACATTTGAACATAGTGTTTCAATATCCCCAAGAATAACCTTGTTTGCATGTATTGCAGTGTTTTTAATAATTTGTGTCACAAGAGTTGCCAAGGCTGCTTTAGAAAAAGCATTGGCTGAAAATGAAGACATTGATGACATATTGCCATCGCCAGAGCTACCAACGGTGGCTGATCCTACTGCCCATCTCGGCCAGCCGCTTATAATCAAGATAGATTCTGCTCAAGACAATCATGAGAAATAGGACCCATCTTATCTTTGTAAATTTGATACTCATGCTACTGCTATAGGTGTTATTTCTTCTTGATGGTTTTGGCATCCTTTTGGTGATGCATTTCATAGTCTTCATTTGTACAGGCAGATTATACAAATCCATGTAGTTTGGATAGAAGTGAATTCTTTAGTTTGTTTAGGCTACTTTTTAAGTCTACCGAGTCTTGGATTGCCACGAGCTAACAAGTGTAATAAACTCGGGAAATAGTTTCCTTAATGTACCCTTTGTCTACTTCTTAGTACTAAAGAACCCTTTATCATGTTCTTGGATTGGATTTGATAAAGCATTTGCTTCTCATAGCAAACTAAGACAACCAATTGATCTGGTTGCTCAGTTGTGCACATAGTTCATGAGTTCTTGCCCCAGTTTGCTTGGATAATCTGTTTATACAGAATGTAAATAAGGTAATCTAGATTGTAAAAATTATACATAGTTGAATTACAGGAACTGAGAGTGATGTTTTTTTTTACCGTCACTTTTGGGACCATATATAGAATGAGGAACTACTGGAGGTGACTATGGTTGGGCCTGAACTCGTGCCACTTAAACGCACATTTCATTTCGGGATGGTTCATGTGGATAGTCATCCAACTTTTACTTTATGGCACTATATTTTTTTATAACGTAAAAATCGCTCACTGTGCTAGAGTATTATAGAAAGTCACTGAACTCTCTGTTAAGTGGCACCAACTATGGTTGCCCTTGAATTGTCTTCAACTAGTTAAGATCCACTGGGATTCAAACATGTGATATTGCAAAAAACATTGGGACATTCACAAATGCATTTTGAAAAGGATTTCATGTTCTTATGTTGGGCATAGTGCATTTTATCAATAGTACCATATGGAAATACAAAGTCACACTTTAACTACCACCACTACATTTTCCCCTCTTTGTACTGCAACAAACATCATAACAAGGGTACAAAGGTTTTGGTGTGGCCTAACCTTTTAGGACTACTTTTACCACCAAATGGCTGGTAGGTTCAAATAAAAGGCAGCCCGGTGCACTAAGCTTCCGTTATGCGTGAGGTCCGAGGAAGGGTCGGACTATAAGAGTCTATGTATGCCGCCTTATCCTGTATTTCTGAAAAAGACTATTTCCATTACTTGAACCTGTGATCTCCTGCTCCCATGATAACAACTTTACACGTTATGCTATTCTAAATATTTGGAAAATTCTTTGCCTGGCACTGAAGTTTCGAAAGAAAGAGATTAAAGGTGCTTCTAAGAAGCTTATAATTAAAGTAAAAGATTAAAAAAGAACAAGCACAATGATGATAGATAAAGCAAAATCATTTGAGGCTTAATCAATAATTCACTATAAAAATGCTTACTGTCCCCAACATTCTTCTTTTCTTGCTTTTCTGACCCTAAAGACAGTTGCTACCAAGAATGTCCTTTATCTTGTTATTGTGCAAATTATGTGCTACCATACAAATGAAGGTTGGATTTTTTTTTTTTAAGCCTGTCATTTTTAAATCTAGCTTGAGATTTGTATGTAAGGATACGTGTGAGACTTAGAGAAGTTCTAGTTTTATAGCATCCTTAATTTGAATTAAAAGATACAATATTTTATATTGAAATGAAATTGTTCTGAATAGAGCATAATGCATATAAATGAGTCTTTATAGTTGACCTCAAAATAGTTTAGGATTAGGTATAGTTAAATGATTGTATGATAAATGGTAATAAATGGTTATGGTTTACTTAGTTAATTAGCAGCTATATATTCTTTTTCTATTATGTATACACTTTTGTTTTCTTGTTTTATTCCTCAATTAACCGAGATATTGAGTTTATTCGGCTGCATAAAAAGGAGAAGTTATGATTTAGTTGACAAACTTATAATTGTTTGGTTTGAAGATAAGTTATGTTGGGATTAGTTATCCTAATATTATTTTTTATTGACTGTTTGATATGTTGTATTAATCCCGGGATTGTCAATTTTACTGATTTATTCTAGGATTACTATTCTATCATCTAACATGTATAAGTTATCCCAGTACAATTTTTAATCTTAGAATTAATAATCAAATAAGAAATATGGCGGTACTAAATTTTTATCCAAAGTTATTTTTGCTTATCCATCGTACCAAACGACCGTGTATGTAATTTCAAAGTGTGGAGAGACACTTCTCTATCGCTGAAAGATATAGGTGTCTTTATGAAATTGTTCATATTATACATATCATGTTACTCCTTAAAATAAAAATAAAAAAGTGTCATAGTCTCACAGCTAATAAAATTAAAATTTCTCACTGCCTAACCAAATAAGTAACATTTCCAATGGCCCACAAATCCAAGAATATCAGAATCACTTAATAGCGAAAGTTTGGAATATATAGCAATTGGCCGAAAGTTACAGCACATATATGATTATTTTCGTTTTCTCTAGACCCTTTAAAAAGCTAGCCATAGTGACCAAAAAATTCCAAACTTTCATACACATAATGAAATGGAAGGTGGCAGTAATTTTAGCCTAGTTTCTTTTGTAAAATGCTTCAATGGGTGCAAAGATCAAGCTCAAGTCTCTAGTTTTGGTACAAGAATTTGGAATTTTAGTGATAAACCAATTGAATTGCAGATAAGGGTTGGTTCAATCTTGAAGAAAGTTCATACTTTGAAGGCAGGATCATCAAAGAGGCTAAATTCCAAGAAAATATACAAGGCTTATATGCCAGGTGGTAATAAATTTGGGAATAATAATGAAAGTGGAATGAAGAGTTTGCTTTATTATTATGATGAATCTTGTCACCCTTATATTTGGATTAATGATACTGGTTGTGATTTCTCAAGAATGGTGAAGCAGCAGTATATAAGTCTTGAGGATTTGAGGGATTGTTCTGAGATTAGAATATTTAGAGATCATCAAAGAGGTTGTATTTCTGTTAGGAAAAAGCCAAGAACTGAACTTTGTTGATTGATTTCTTTCTTCTTTTTCCAGTGTTTGCTAATTGTAAGTGTATAAAAATCATCTTTGTTACCTGTTTGTTTGGGTATTTGTTTTATTGGTTTTTTTCTTCTTCTTCATTTTGCCTTGTAAGACAACATTTTCCATAAGGATTTGGGATTTGAAAGCTTCAATATGTTTGATCTATGTACTAGTAAGAACTGTGATATGTGGATTGTAGATTGAACATTTTTTTGTTCGTTTTTGCAATAACTGTTTAAGAGAAAAGTCCCATGAGAGAACTTTGTCAACAAATTAAAAGAAAGAAAAGAGACAAACAAATGTTTTATTGTATGATTTTAACTACTTTGTTCTATAATGTATCAACTTTTAACAACTTAATATTTACAAATTAGAGAAAAGAAAAAAGAGACAAATTGAAAAGATGTTCTCCAGTTGTGCAATTTATGATCCAATGCTCAATTTATATTGACCGAAGCAAATTTAATAGTCGACTCATAAAACATTATGGATTTCAGTAGGAAGGGTCCGCCCAAAGAGCAACTAGTCTTTTTCTGCCATTCGGCTTAATCTATATTACTTCCTCAATAATAAAGTGTATCTAATATTGCGTAACAGTAACAGGTTCGGTTAAGCCTAATTTTCGGGGCAGTTTTCACTATGAATAGAAAACTACAATACATTCTTTAAAATTCTCAACTACAACCCCTATATATAGATCTCAAATAGTCCCAAACCTATAAGAGAAAGATTTCCCAATTTAACAAGGGCAATAACTTTTCCCAAACTTATAGGGATTATGAGTTTTCTAAAAATATAAGAAAAAAATTCAAGCCACGAAATAATAAATTCTCTCCTTGACTTGAATTCTTTTCATCAATAGGAACATCTCTCTACCTTGCTCTCAGCCCTCGCAAGGGCTCTATCCATTTTCGCACACATCAACCAAGTCTAGGCAACGCCTAAACTTGTTAAGAGACTCAATATCTACATCCATATCACTAATATGTCGATTCGGTTCTGTACTCAGAATAGCTTCTGGGTAACTATAACAAGCAAACTCATCAACGGTCTCTGCAAAGCAAATCCCACAGGATTCATATATCCAAAAAGATTTCCATCAACTACGTTTGCAAATCTTTGCGGTCGGTTGATCACTCTCTTCTCTCTGCCTGTTACAATGCTACATGGTTGATGTTGCATAGGTGCATCAATATTATCATCTTGATCAATATTTTGCATCTCCTCCACTTTCTTTATTTTGAAATTACTGGGTTGACCTAATGGAGATTCAATTTCTAGCTCTATGCAGTCACTGACACCGCAAACTATTTCTGCTATTGCCTTCTCCCTCTGACTGTCCAGTGAGGAAGATTCATTGAATGTTACATCCCTACTAATAATTAGCCCTGTAGTCTTTTGATCTGTACACCACAATCTATCACCTTTCACTCCAGTTACATACCCTAGAAATATACATTTCTTTGCCCTCGGCTCTAGTTTTCCATCCCTCACATGAGTATAAGCAGGACAACCAAATATCCTTAAATTTGAATAATCAGCATGCGAACCAGACCATACCTCAAAAGGAGTTTTGAACTCAATAGCTATGGATAAAGATCTGTTAACCAAATAACAAGCTGTATTGATTGCTTTAACCCAAAAATCCTTGCTAGCTAACACGTGAGTGTGAAAGCATGCTTCTTTCCCAATCACAAAGTATTCTGTTCACTATGTTATGTAATACCATTCTGTCGTGGTGTTCTGACAAAAGTGTAGTGTCTCACTATGCCCTCTCTGCTGCAGAAATTATTGAACTCAGAATTACAAAATTCCAATCCATTGTCAATTCGAAAACGCTTATGTTCTTTCCGTCTGCCTCTCATCATCGTCTTCCAGTTAACAAATGTCGAAATGTTTCATCTTTTGTTTTTAGAAAATACACTCACACTATCCTTGAGTAATTATCAATAAAAGTCATAAAATACCTGACACTACTATTGGAGGGAACTCTGTTTGGACCCCACAAGTTTGAATGTATATAATCTAACTTGTCTCTACTTGTGATCGACCTTCTTGCTAAACTTCACTCTTATCTATTTACCAAACACACAATACTCACAAAAAATCAAAACTTGATTTTTGTACTCATCCAACAAATTTTTCTTACTCAACAAAGACGTTCACTTATCACTCATATGACCAAGTCGCAAGTGCCACAATTGAGACTGATTTAGACTACTTTTCCCAAAAGCTACAACAACTTCCCCTTCAACTACACTGGCCTGAAAATAATATAATTTAGAATATAGTTTACTCTTCATGAATACCATGGAGCCTTTACACACTTTAAGTATTCTATTCTCGGAGTTAAACTTATACCCTTGATCATCCAATATTGAAAGAGAAATCAAATTTCTCTTCATCCGAGGAACATGCCAACACTAAATGTTTCTGATAATTCCATTAAATATTCTCAATCTGAAGTTACCAATTACCACTGGTAATGGATTATCATGTCCCATGTAGACAATCCCATTCATCTGCTTGTAAATTACAAATAAATTCTTTTGTGGACACATGTGAAAAGTAGCACCAGAATCAAGAACCTAGTAGTTCTGCCCATGACTAGAACTCATGGCACAGACTTCCTTTACATAATCACTATCATTAGAATTATTGTCAGTATCAACAATATTTTCCGAATTATCTATTTTCTGCTTCCATCTTTTCTCTTTCAGCTTGGGACAATCTCTCATGTAGTGACCTTGCTCCCCGCACTCATAATAATTCTGCTTCCTTGCTTTAGACTTCGATCTTGTGGTTGGTTTTTTTCTGTTAAAGTCCTTTTGTTGTGTTCTTCCTCTACTCGCAAGACCCTTACCTTCAGTTCAGCTATCTGGAAAGCTCTTTTTCAACTCTTTATATTTTAGTGCATTAGTAACATCTTACTGTAAAATATTGTCTTTCATATATAGTAGCCTATCGACAAAAGTATTATAAGACTGTGGTAAAGAATATAACACAATCAAGGCCTGATCCTCACTCTCAATTTTGATATCCACGTTCTTCAAGTCTATTATAATTGAATTAAATGCATCAAGGTGAGTATTAACAAGTGTACCTTCATCCATACGGAGATTATATAACCTCTTTTTCAGGTAAAAGTGGTTTGTCAGCTGATAACTAGGGATTCTAGTCTATTTTATGCTCCTTTTTGCTTGAGTTTTGTATTAAAAATGTATACAAGTATTCCCAAAAGCTAACTTATTGTGCTTGCTTGCAGTGTTTGGTCAAAAAGAGACAAGAAAGTCAAAACCAGCTCAAAAGGGAGTGAAACCTGCACAAGTCAAAGCTGAGTCAATTGAGCGCTACAGCGGAAAATCCACTGCGGACGCGAAGGATCCACAGTTGAGGCAGTCTTGGCGGTCCACGGTGGCAAAGATCAGAGAGTTTCAATTATGGACTTTTCAAGTCACTGCTGACCGTGATGCGTTTATGCGGTAACGGTGTCTCTACCGCGACAACGGTCCTTTTACCGCGGTCCACGGAGAAGAGGTTCAGAGAGCCTGAAGTTGAGCTTAAAGTTGAAGACCGCGGTCCGCGCTTGATTTTATGCGACGGGGTAGCCTTACCGCTGCAGCGGTCCATTTTTTGCTGTCAGCGGTACCTCCGTTAGGGGCATTTTTGTCCAAAAAATTTAGCTATGTATAAATACTTCTTTTTCAGATTTTTAGATCATCTTTTGTTTCGTGAGCACGTGAAACCACCGTTTTTGCTTTTTAGAGTAAATTTAGAGCTTGTTTAACAATTAATCTTAGACTTTTATCTTGTAATTAATTTTTATGGTTTATTTTTCATCTCAATCTATGATTTCTTCTTCAATTATGAGTAGCTAAACCCATTAGCTAGGGTTGTGGCTCAACCCTAGTGTGGGTATTTTATGGGTCTCCTATTTTAGGGCTTAAATGTTTATGGGTGATTGATATTTGGCCTGATTTGTGCTTTTTATGTTGAATTGGTGGTTGCAAACACCAATTGTACCTTTTTGACTTAGGCTCTTCTTGAGAAAGAGAGCTTAAGTCGAGGAATTCAGGCCAACAAGGAATTGGGGTCCATTCAAAAGATTGATAGCCCCAATTAAAGAGTTAAACCTAGAGATAGTAATACCCGACTTGAGCCAACTTTTCTTGCACAAATTGAACACCCAATTGGGCTTGAGAAAGCCAATTAGGGCAAAGTCACTCAAACTACCGAGAGGTATAGAGTGACTATCTTCGTGCATTGGCTATATCATGATCCCAACAATAACATTATTGCCCTAAGTTCTAGATTCCGTTAGATATTCACCTAGGAGTAAGTCACTTCCCTAGTGCCTCTTTACCCATTTAGAAAACCCTAAAAAAATATCTACTTAGCTTAATTTCATGCATCATTAGTATAAAATTAGAAATAGGAAACAAACAAAAGAATAATTGGAAGTGCAATCAAGAGCACTACACACTGCTAGATTAGATAGGAATCCAACTCCAAACATTATATTAGCTCCCTATGGATTCGATCCCGACCTTCTCGGGTAAAATCT
This sequence comes from Nicotiana sylvestris, assembly GCF_000393655.2. NCBI lineage: Eukaryota > Viridiplantae > Streptophyta > Magnoliopsida > Solanales > Solanaceae > Nicotiana > Nicotiana sylvestris. Next base: position 60,908,019 of record NC_091057.1, on the reverse strand, counting down.
GCATCGACCGCTCGACACATTTTGGCGCCGTTGCCGGGGAGCTAAACGGTTTTGGCTATCTATTTTACTAGTTTTGTGTTTTATTTTTCTTTTCTTCTGTGTTACTAACGTGTGTGTGTCATCAATTCAGGTATAAAATGGCAAACAACGATAATCTTGGAAATGCTATTCCGGGGGAGGAGGTAGATGATAATATTGATGATGAGGTACCTATAGTGCCTCAAGCTCAAAGGAGAGGCTGCCAGGCCAATGATAATGTTCCAGACCCTCCCCCGCCACCTCCAAGAGTGACTCCTCGCATGCTTCCAAATAAAGGATACGCAAGTGCAATTGTCCCATCCCTAATCTGGGCGGGCAATTTTCAAATTACAAATGTGATGTTGACTTATTGGAGCAGCGAGGGTATTTCACAGGTGCTCCCCATCAGAATGCATATAAACATATTAAAGGCTTTATGGATACCTGTTGGGGAAGCAAGCAAACAAATGTGTCAGAGGATGCATTGCGATTGAGATTGTTCCTTTTCTCACTTAGAGGGAAAGCTTTGGACTGGCTTGAAAGGCTTCCCAACCATTCCATCACTACGTGGGATGAGTTGGCGGACAAGTTTATTGCTAAGTTTTCTCCAGGGCATATGGCGACTTTGAGAGATGAGATTTTGGCCTCCAAACAAGAACCTAATGAACCACTTCATGAGATCTGGGAGAGATATTGGACAATGGTGAAATAATATCCGAATAATGACATGACCGAAGAAATGATTCAACAGACATTCTACTATGGAATTAACACGACCAATTAGTGTATAGTTAACCAGCTAGCAGGGGAAAATTTTATGAACACACCTTATGCTAAGGCGTGTGAGATATTGGATGAGATGGCAGATACTTCCTCAACTTGGCAAAGTCGAGCTAATGTGCCACAGGGTGACCCCACTGTCATCCACTTGCACAAAGAGCTCCATGATCATGGCCAGGCAATAGCAGAGTTAACTACAACAATGAATTAGTTGGCAAAAGCTCAATTGCAACAAGTTCAAGCTCCTATACAAGTAAATGCTATGGAAGGTGTCAACATGTTGTTCAACAAGAGGTGACAAAGAGGTCAATAAGGTCAAGGTAGTCCCGATCAATATGAGCAAGGTTGTGGTGGTTTCAATCAAGATGATGGCTATGATGAGCAAAGTGAAGAGGTGCAGTGCGTGAACAATTACCAAGGACAAAGGGGCAATGCTCCTAACCAACAACAATAGTGGAGATCCCAAGGAAATTGGGGAATCAAAACCAACAAGGCAATGGCAATTGGGGGAACAACAATCAGAATTGGGGCAACTTGAACAACCAGGGCAACTAGAGTGGCAACAACAACAATTGGGGAGCAAACAACAACCAAGGGGGTTGGAATAATGGCAACCAAGGGAATCGGGGGCAAGACTTTCAAAGACCTTCGATGTTTCAACAACTAAACAACCTACCCCCATTTCCTTCTCAAGGTCCTAGATCGTCGAACAATGAGATGGGAGGGATCGAGATGATGTTTGAACAAATGATGAAGAAGAACGCCGACTCTGATGCCCAGTTGGCATCCCACAATACTTCAATCTAACATTTGGAGGTTCAACTTGGCTAGATTTCACAATCTTTGAATACTCGCCCTAAGAGGGCGCTACCTAGTGATACGGTAGTAAACCCAAAGAGTGGGAACAACACTGGGCATGCAATGGCGGTGATTACTAGAAGTGGCCGAGGTGGTGATGTGAATGCCTCCAAGAAAAAAGAAATTGTGAGTGATGTGGTTGAAGTACAAGATGATGATGTTCCTATAGTTTATGAGCAAGTGAGTGAAGAGAATTTGAATCCGGAAGTGAGAATTGATATTAATGATAATGAGGTGGAGACTCAAGATAATGTGAACCAGTCTAGGGAACACGTAATAGACATACCGGAAACGGTAGTGCCCTGGGCTAAGACTCCCTTGCTAAGGCCTCCTCCACCTTACCCTCAAATGCTTGCGAAGCAAAATAATGAGAACCAATTTAGGAAATTTATTGACATGATGAAGAGCTTATCAATCAATGTTCCTTTGGTGAAAGCTCTTGAGAAAATGCCGGGTTACGTCAAGTTCATGAAAGACTTGGTGACTACAAAGAGATCCATGGATTGTGAGACCATAAAAATGACTCATTGAATAAGTACAATTGTGCACTCTATGGTTCCAAAGCTTGAATATCCCGGTGCTTTCACCATTCTATGTACCATTGGGAGCCCGGATTTTGCAAAGGCATTGTGCGATTTGGGAGAGAGTATCAATTTGATGCCTTACTCCATGTTCAAAACTTTGGGTATTGGTCAACCGAGGGCTACTTCAATGAGGTTGCAAATGACGGATAGAACAATGAAGAGGCCGCTTGGTATTATCGATGATGTTCTTATTCGAGTGGACAAGTTTATTCTACCTGATGACTTTGTGATTATGGACTGCGAGGTCAATTATGAGGTTCCGATCATATTGGGAAGACCTTTCCTTGCTACTGGGAAGGCATTGGTTGATGTGGAAGCAGGGGAGCTCACCTTCCGGGTGGGTGATGAAAAAGTGATCATTCATGTGTGCAAATCAATGAAGCAGCCAAATAATACTGAAGTGTGCTCTTTTGTGGATCTTGTAGTGATAGTTGATGATACTGGTACAATGATCAATGTGGAGGACCCTCTAGAAGCAGTATTGTTGAATCTGGATGTGAATGAGGATGAAGGTCGGGAGGAGTGTGTCAATGCTTTGCATGGAATGGGCTCTTACTCTTATGAGCCTCAAAAGCTCTCTTTGGATCTTGAGAACAGAAAGACTCCACCAACAAAGCCCTCAATTTAGGAACCTCCCATTTTGGAGTTGAAGCCTTTGCCCTCACATCTCAGGTATGAATTCTTAGGCCCTAGTTCAACTTTACCTGTTATTCTTTCGTCTTGTCTTACTAATGTGCAGGTACATGCGACACTGGAGGTGCTCCAAAGAAGAAAAAAAGGCAATTGGATGGACTCTAACTGATATTCAGGAAATAAGCCCCACCTTTTGCATGCACAAAATTATACTTGAAGATGATGCCAAACCCTTCGTGGAACATTAACGAAGGTTGAATGAGGCTATGCAAGAGGTTGTCAAAAAGAAAGTGATCAAGTTGTTGGATGCAAAGGTTCAGTGTTGTGGGTGACTCTTTTGATGAATGTTTGAGGAATCTTGACAAGGTGTTGGCCCGGCGTGGAGAGACCAATCTTGTGCTTAATTGGGAAAAATGCCATTTTATGGTGGAGGAGGGCATTGTCCTCGGCCATAAGATCTCAAAGCACGGCATAGAGGTGGACAAGGCTAAAATTGAAGTGATCTCAAAGCTTCCTCCTCCTACTTCAGTCAAGGGGTGAGGAGTTTTCTTGGGCATGCGGGGTTCTACTGAAGATTCATCAAAGACTTTTCTAAGGTAGTGAATCCTTTGTGTAAGTTATTGGAAAAAGATGTCAAGTTCGTATTCAATGAGAAGTGTATGAAAGACTTTGAACTTCTCAAGTACAAGTCGACAACCACTCCCATTATTACCGCACTCAATTGGAGCTTACCTTTTGATCTCATGTGTGACGCAAGCGATGTTGCGGTAGGAGCGGTTTTGGTTAAAGAGGGAATAAGATGTTTCACCTGGTGTATTATGCAAGCAAAGCAATGAATGATGCTTAAGTGAATTACACGGTGACGGAAAAAGAGTTGCTAGAAATTGTGTTTTCAATGGAGAAGTTTAGGCCTTATCTCATGGGTTCCAAGGTGATAGTTCATACCAACTTGCAGCACTCCGCTACTTGATGACAAAGAAGAATTCCAAAGCTTGATTGATGAGATGGGTTTTATTGCTTCAAGAGTTTGAGCTCGAGATTGTGGATCGGAAGGGGAGTGAAAACTAAGTGGCGTACCACTTGTCCCGCTTGGAGGAGGAGGTGAGGCCTTGTGATGGCCTAAAAATTAATGATTCATTACCTGATGAACAACTCCTCTCCGTATCTGTAAATAGCATGCCTTGGTTTGCGGTTGTTGCCAACTTTCTTATGACTGGTATTGTTCCGTGTGAGCTCTCTTCTAACCAAAGGAAGAAGCTTAACTGAGATAGCTTGGACTACTACTGGGATGAGACCTACTTGTTCAAAAGCTGTAATGATGGTGTGATTCGGAGATCTGTTCCAGAAGAGGAGCAAATGAGTATTCTAGATGCTTGTCATTCCTCTCCCTATGATGGTCATCATGGTGGGGCGACGACAGCTTCAAAGGTGCTTAGTTGTGGTTTTTATTGGCCCACATTGTACAAGGATATAGGTGAGATTGTGAAGAGATGTGATGAGTGTCAAAGAACGGGTGGAATTCCAAAGAAGGATGAGATGCCTCTCACCACTATTATTGAGGTTGACATATTTGATGTGTGGGGCATTGACTTCATGGGACCTTTCATGAGTTCATGTGGCAACACGTACATTATGGTGGCCGTTGATTATGTTTCAAAATGGGTTGAGGCCGTGGCTTTACCCAACAATGAGGCCTGGAGTGTGGTGGCTTTTCTCAAGAAGAGTATCTTTACTCGGTTTGGCACTCCTAGAGCAATCATCAGTGATAGAGGGTCTCATTTCTGCAAGAAGGCATTTGACACTTTGCTTGCAAAGTATGGTGTTAATAACAAGGTTTCTACCCCTTACCATCCTCAAGCTAGTGGGTAAGTTGAGGTCTCCAACAGGGAGATTAAGAGCATATTTTTGAATAAAGTCAATGCAAATAGGACCGATTGGTCAAAGAAATTGGATGATGCTTTGTGGTCTTACAAGACTACTTACAAGACTCCGATTGGTATGTCTCCGTATCGATTGGTGTTTGGGAAAGCTTTCCATCTACCGATTGAATTAGAGCACAAGGCTATGTGTTCTTTGAGGAAGTTAAATCTTGAATGGGATGTGGCAACAAATATTCAGGCGGAGCAGCTTAATGAGCTTGATGAGTTCCAGTTTCATGCCTACACCAGTTCGTCCTTGTATAAGGACAAGATGAAGTACTTACATGACAAGTATGCTCGTGGCAAGGAGTTCAAAGTGGGTGATTTGGTTCTCTTGTTCAGCTCCTGGTTACAACTGTTTTAGGGAAAGCTTAAGTCAAAATGGAATGGACCTTTTGAGGTGGTGCTCGTGACTCCGTTTGGTGCTCTTGATTTGAAAAACAAAAATGGTAAAATCTTCAGAGTTAATGGGCACAGATTAAAGCACTACATTGGCAAATTTGATGACAGCCATGTGGTGGCAATGATCCATCTCAAGTGATTAATAGTAACCTGCGACGTGCCGCGATGTTAAATCAGGCGCTTCTTGGGAGGCAACCCATGTGTTTTTATTCTTTATTTTTTTTTGATTTTCTTCTTAGTGTAGGATTTGTTTTTGGACTAACTAGTTGTGAGATGTGTGTAGGGATTTTTGATGCAATGCAGGGCTAAGCTGAAAAAATTTGTCACTCTATGAAGTTTGGACCGCTGCCATGCTCTATTTTTCGCGGTGGCGGTGGCCTTATTGCGGAGGCGGAATTTGATGGCGGTCAGCGGTGCTAAACAGTCCAAAATGGGGGTTCTCTGAAGTTTTAGCCGCTACCGCGATGCATTTTTCGCAGTCAGCAATGTCTTACTGCTGTCACGGAGCATTTTTCGCTCTCAACGGTGGTCTCATAATTGCAGCCTTTCAATTCTACACCAGCGCGGACCGCAGTGATTTACCGTGGCCGTGGTAGGTAAGATCGTGTGGTCCCCTGGCTATTTTCTATAAATAGGCGGTAATAAAGCCTTTTACACTTTTCGATCATTTTACTCTCAAACAACATACAACACTGTCCATCCATGCCCTAGTTTGCACAAACACAAACATTAGACTGCATTGTTCACCACTCATCTCACATATGGTAATTCCACTCATTCCTTAGTCTTTAATTTTGTAATTATTTACTTTTAATTGATAGTTCTTACTTCTTCTTCTTCTTCTTCTTCTTCCTTTTTTCTTTTAATTTTGACTTAGGGTTTCATAGTATTAACTAGATTAAGTTTAAAATAGTTAGAATTGGTTAATGACTACCTAGTGGAGTTTTTAAAATGTAGAAATATTGCTAAATGCATGATTAATTAAAACCATAGGTTTGCTGAGCCCTAATTTGACTTCCGCAGCTGCGGTTGATTTTCCGCGGTCCGCAGTTTTATATTTTAGCTAAGATTTTAAGTCTTGATCAACACGGTCAGTGGTGGAAAATTCCACTGATAGAAGTGCCACTACGCGGTCGCGGTGCTTTTTCTGCAGTCCGCAGTGCTAAAGTTCAGAGAGGTCTAAACAAGGGACCGCGACCGCGATTGATTTTCCGCGGACAGCGGTGCAACTACCGCAGCCGTGCTCTTTTTTCCGTGATCCGTGGTGCTATTGAATCAGAGAGTGGGTAGTCTAAGTCCTACACCTCCGCGACCACGATGCATTTTTTGCGGTCTGCGGTCTGCAATTGTTTTTCATTACAATGTGAATTGTTCTGCTGCTTTCTTCAATGCTTCTTCTAGCAACTAACAATATGCTATGGATTATGTTTGCAGACGATGGTTAAATCTAGAGGTGGTGGTGAGAAACAAAAGGGTAGAGTAGAGTCCTCGCAGGGTAGGGGACGAGGACAGATTAAATTGGCCCTAGCAGTTCGAAAATCAATTGGGGAAATGAGGAAAAACATCAGAGCTGTAGATAGAGCTACTTCCCATTCTGAGGGAAGTGAGTACTTGCCCTCTTGGGAGGTCTCAAAGTCTGATTCTGTGCTAGCTTATGTACCCGACTTCCCAGAGAGACATAGATTGAGAGATGAACCTACACCCCCAACCTCTCCTACTGCTCATGCTTCTGTTCAAATTTTTTCTGAGTCGTCTGATGGATCAGCAGAGAGCAATGATATTTCAGCTTAAACCTCACCTACACCTTCGTCACCTGGACAGGATGTAGATGCTGGGGTACCGGATGAAGAGGGAGGGTGTGTGACCCAAACCGGGGGTGTGTAAAGGACTAGAAACCCTAAAGTGTGGCAAAGGAGGTTTGTCAGTAAGCTGACATATCACAAGTTCCGAGAGTGGTGGCCTCTAAGGTCACTTATTCATGAGCGCTAATTCATAGAGCGAGATCTTCTGCCTCACAACCCCCAACGTGAAACAACATTTCAATGATCGAGCAGGATGGGATTACTTCACTAGTAGGGTTTCATATGCAAATGAGCACTTAGTCAAGAAATTCTACGCCAATGCCTCCCACATCAAGAAGGATACAAAAGTGACTAAGGTGCGGAACTTGAAAGTGAAGTTTGATGGGAAAACAATAAATGAATACCTGGTCTTTAATGATGAAGATGAGACATTATACTTGGAGAAGGTGGTGATGGATGAGGATTCCCGCCCGTGGTTGGCGTCATACCTAGCTCTCCCGGATACCACCCCAACATGGTTGACAGCAGGGGTTCCTATCTTGAGGAACACCCTAAACTTTGAGGCGAAGGGTTGGGAAACTTTTGTATGCAGCAGGCTAGACCCCACTACCCAAGAAAACACCCTGCCGGTCTCCCGGGCGATATAAGTGGCAACTTTTATGGCAGGGTTTCCGATCAATGTCGGGAATGTCATGTCTAGGGTGATCACCAGAGTGGTCAATGAGGGTGATAGATCATACCCCTTCTCGAACTTCCTTACCATGTACTTGGAAGATCAGGAGGTGGAGAAAAGAAACTTTGATGTGAAGGTAAAACCTAAAATGTCCTTTTCATGGTACAACCTCAAGGGTCCAGACAACCCCAAATCCAAGGGATCCAAAGGCAAAGCTACTACTTCTACTGGCCAGTCTGAAGAGCCAGTAGTGGTAGTCACTACTTCTCAGCTTTCCACTACCATACCAGATCCTGCCTCCGGACCATCTACCTTATTGCCTCCAGAAATTCCATCCTCCTCAGCATACCCATTGACTGCCCACCGATTGAGCCAAACACTCTCCAAAATTAACAACTGGATGTAGGCCGCAACTTCTAAGCTGTCTGTGCTATCCAGTTTGGTGGTAGCCCAATCATCCCCCACAGCCATAGATACCAGCTTTGGTAGAGGAGTCTCTCAAGGAGCTTCTGGACAACCAGAAGAAGCTCTTGGAGAACCAAAAGATTATCATGGATGCTCTTGAAGATCAAGGAAAAACACTTCAAGAGCTGAGCAAGTACACAAAGAAGCTGAAGAAGACTCGGGCCTCGAAGGAGTCGGTTAAGGAATTGAGGGGAGAGGTGGATAAGATGAAGGCAACTGATCACCTACCATTGGAGCTACTATTGCAAGACCAGCCTCCAGCAGCTCAGACAGAGCAGGTCCAAGAGTAGGGGATTGAGAGAGAGCCCAAGAGGAGGAGAATAGTGCCCAGAGTCGATGATGTAGTTTCAGCTAGAGGAACCTGAGGGAGGTGCCTCTAGCCAGCCACAAGCCCCAGAGTAGACAGAGGATCTAGGGACCCAACCACATGACCCCATGCAGATGGAGGATCCATAGGGAGTTTTCTTTACTCTTTACCTTTCTTTTTGAGCTTATTTTTGGTTAGTTAACATTGAGGACAATGCTAGCTTTCATTTGAGGGGGTGGCCCTACTTTGATAATTCGGTAGTTGATTTGAAATTATGACACTATTTTCTTTCTTTATGCTTATTTTTTTCACTTTTGGTATGTATATAACTTTACCTTTTATTTCATTTTTCATTATTTTTCGATCTTGGTATATATATAAAGTTACTCTCTCATGTATATGTTCATTCCCTCTTATGTATATTCATTTAAACCCCCTATTGTACATATTTAGTTTACTTTCCGCATTTTACTTCATAGCTTCTTTTGCAATTTCCCTTAATAATATAGCTTCTTACTTCATTTAATAACTTCTTTTTCGGTTTGTAGCTTCTTATTTTACAATTCTGTGTGATCAATAAGCCTTTGAGTTTCTTAATGCCGTGGTTCTTTCTAAAGGTGGAGTTTGTGTGAACCAGGTGGCTCTTCCCGATGATGGATGACATGACAACCTTCTTAAGGGTTTGAGTCTGTTTTTCTTTTCATTTTTGTGTTAATAGTAGTTAGTGAGCAATGGTTCCTCAGGAAAAGCTTCACTCGGGTCTAGCACATTTACCTTTGACCTTATGGTTAAAAACAAATTGATGTGTATAGGATGACGATAGTTGTGACCTTGAGACTCTTATGTTGACTAAGCAATCATCGAGTGGTTTCTCGGAACCATTTGTGTTGCTCAAATCTTAGCTAAGGTTGTTGTGGGCCCCCAACTCTATTTCTTTAGCAATCCTATACTTTGTGTGGTGAGGTATTGATTTGCAAGTCCAAGTCCTGTGCCAACGAGTCTAGAACTTGCCTTGAATGTTTGTCTAGTCGAAATCCTAAGTGAAGCTCGACTTGAGAAGTGATTATAGGCTCTCCTTGATCCTAATTGAGACTTGAAAACATCCATAGCCTACCAATGATGATATCCCTAGTCAACCCCATTGAGTCATAGCCCTTATTCTTTCAATAGCCATGATACAAGCCTTTATCCATTCTAAAATGATCCTCTCTTGTCACCCTATATTTCCTTAGCACAAGGCAAAAACATAAGTTTGGGGGGAGAGATGAGGAATGCAAAAGTGATAAAATGTACAAAATGAAGAAAAGGAAAGGCAAAAAAAAAAGAAGCCAAAAATTCAAAAAGAAAGTGAACAATGTAGAAGAAATGAAGGGGTTAAATAAAAACAAAAGATGAAAGACATGAAAAGATTGGAAAGGAGAAAAAGGTTTGAAATGAAGAAGAAAGAGTGACAGTGTATCTCTCTATCCCCTAAAGAAGAAGTAAATGACTCAAAGAGTTAAGAAAAATATGTGCATAAATGAAGTGCTTAAGGGAAGATGAAACCTTCTTAGACCAATATATCCTACCCTAAGCCAAAAGCATTCATTACATCACCACAAAAGCCCTATATGATCTTGAGTTGGGTGAGCTTACATTAGTGGTGACTCACATAAGAGGCAAGCTTATGGTACTTAGAGCCGGACTTGTGACATTCCTTTGAGAGAGATGAGTGTGTTTTCCACAATCCTCGTTCTGAGTGCTACAATCTAAAAGTGAGGTTTGCTTGTGGAGATTTGAGGAGTATGAGTTTGGGCTCCACAACGACCGATGTAACAGAAAGAGTTTCCTTGATGAGTTGAGTCAACTCTTGATGCTTTTGTGTCACACTATAGCCATGGTGCTAAAAGGTTGTGTATTGTTGATAATGCATTTGAGTTAAGGGTAATTGTTAGTCCCAATTGATTCTTGATGAGGTTACTTTAGGACAACTGAATTTTCCTTTCTTTTATCTTGAGGAGGTGGGAATTACTTTGTTTGCTTGAGGACAAGCAAAAGCTTAAGTTTGGGGGAGTTGATAACTAGGGATTCTAGTCTATTTTAAGCTCTTGCTTGAGTTTTGTATTAAAAGTGTGTACAAGTATTCCCAAAAGCTAACTATTGTGCTTGCTTGTAGTGTTTGGTCAAAAAGAGATAAAAAAGTCAAAACCAGCTCAAAAGGGAGTGAAATCTGCACAAGTCAAAGCTGAGTCAATTGTGTGCTACAACGGAAAATCCGCCGCGGACGCCAAGGATCCATAGTTGATGCGGTCTTGATTTTGCGGTCCGTGGTGGTAAATATTAGAGAGTTTCAATTACGGTCTTTTCAAGTCATCGTTGACCGCGGTGCTTTTATGCAGCAGCGGTGCCTCCACCGTGACATCAGTCCTTTTACCGCGGTCCGCGGAGAAGAGGTTCAGAGAGCCTAAAGTTGAGCTGAAAGCTGAAGACCGCGGTCCGCGCTTGATTTTATGCATCTGCGGGTAGCCTCACCACTGTAGTGGTCCATTTTCCGCTGTCAGCGGTACCTCCGTCAGGGGCATTTTTGTCCAGAAAAATTACTTGTGTATATATACTTCTTTTTCATATTTTTTGATCATCTTTTATTTAGTGAGCACGTGAAATCGCCATTTTTGCTTTTTAGAGTAAATTTAGAGCTTGTTTAACAATTAATCTTTAACTTTTATCTTGTAATTAATTTTTATGGGTTATTCTTCATCTCAATCTATGATTTCTTCTTCAATTATGAGTAGCTAAACCCATTAGCTAGGGTTGTGGCTCAACCCTAGTATGAGTATTTAATAGGTCTCCTATTTTAGGGCTTAAATGTTTATGGGTGATTGATATTTGTCCTGATTTGAGCTTTTTATGTTGAATTAGTGGTTGCAAATACCAATTTTTGCCTTTTGACTTAGGCTCTTCTTGAGAAAGAGAGCTTAAGTCTAGGAAATTCAGGCCAATAAGGAATCGGAGCGCATTCAAGAGATTGATAGCTCCAATTAAAGGGTTAAACCTAGAGATAGTAATACCCGACTTGAGCCAACTTTGCTTGCAAAAATTGAACACCCAATTGGGCTTGAGAAAGCCAATTAGGGCAAAGTCACTCAAACTACCGATAGGTATAGAGTGAGTATCTTCATGCATTGGCTATATCATAATCCCAACTATAACATTATTGCCCTAAGTTCTAGATCCCGTTAGATACTCACCTAGGAGTAAGTTACTTCCCTAGTGCCTCTTTACCCATTTAGAAAACCCTAAAAAAATATTTACTTATCTTAATTTCGTGCATCATTAGTATAAAATTAGAAATAGTAAATAAACAAAAGAATGATTGGAAGTTCAATCAAGAGCACTACTATTTACCGCGAAAATAGTAATAATAATTAAATTTAATTTAGTGGTTCTAAAAATACGTGATCTATTTTTATGCTAGTTGTTAAGCAGTTGATGCTATGTGAAAGACTTAGAAACGAGATAAGATCTTGAAATCAAGGTGATAACCAAACCGAGTGATTAATAATCGAGGCCTCGAGCTTGCCTATTTGAGGGCCTCGGGGTCGAGTCTGAAGCTCGGTTGGGAGCTATCGAGGGTGGTCGATGGAGACTAACAGTTATGTATAAATCAATGACGTCTCTTTATGACCAATAATAATCAATAAATGATGAACTATAAGTAGAACACAATAAATATGAGCAATAAATGAGGTAATGAGATCAAGAGAATGTGTTAGAGAGCAGAGAGAATGTTCTTGTGTATTTAGTATTGAGCAACAGATGTTTACAAAATGACAAGGATCCCCTTTATATATGAGGGGGAATCCCAACATAGTACAAGTTCATTTATTATATAGATACGGGGATGGGACGATTCAGGGCTGAACTTAGCTCACTAGACTTTGTCAGCCCTAGTTGTGTGCCTTGGGAACTCACCACTTTTCCATCATAGCCGTTGATCTGCATCGCCCCGAGGTCGAGCATCGATAACCCTCAAGGGTAAACCTCGACCCTTGTCTCGAACCTTATGAAATATGCTTACGAGGCACCACAATGACGAAAAATTGGACCCTCCGATTTTACCATATACAGATAGTCCCCGCGTTTCTTAGAGTGTAAGTGATAAGAAAAGAACTTGAATTCCTTCCCTTCTGGTACTTCCATAATGACGGCATTCACAAGGTGCCAAAAGACGACGTACACACAGCCCCTAAAAGCCTTCGCATTGATTATGAAGGTTGGCTGTCCCTTGGCCTCCTTCCGTGTGTGTATGAGGCCTCTATAAATACTTCTCTTCTCATTCTTTACAACTCACTGCACCACCAAGCCCCCAAAAAGGTTCCTTCTACCTTTACTTTTGTTCTTTCTTCGAAACACAACTTCCCTTTCTCTTATGGAATTTTTAGAAATGGCAAAAACTTCTGCCTCTGCTTCTCAGAAGAACGTGACCTCCTCCACTTCGCTTCCATCTAAAGGAAAAGTGGTAATGCCTCCTCGTGCTAAGGAATGCGTTCCAGAATTTTTGGCAACGGCTTCCGATTTCATGGTTGAGAGACCTTCTTCGAAGCCTGGGCATCATGAGCCTGTGTCTTAGTATATTAGCTCAGTAACAAATGTCGAAAGGGTGAGGACTGATTTCCGCTGGGGCGACGCGGTGCTTGTGGTGATCCCTACTCGGGAGGAGGATATAAAGACATACAAAGCCGATCTCCTCAGTGTGTATTCTTACCCATTTACCTTTGGGCCAGCGGGGCCATCCTTGCCTCCGATAGACCCCGTGATTCTTGACTTCTTCCAACGGTATCAAGTTAACCTCGGTCAAATTCACACTTCATTCTGGTGCACTATCTACATGATCAGGTACTATGTGAATATGATTGAGGAGATGCCCTTCACCCTCGATCACCTGATTAGTATGTACAGCCCCCGTCCTTTCCATGGGGGTCTGATTAAGCTCCACTGCCAAGCTCTAAGGGCCCTCTTGGCTTGCATCGAAGAAGTTTAGAATGGAGGATGGATGAGCTGCTTTGTCCAAGTAAGGACTTCAAACCTGATCCCGGTGGAAAGGATGTCGTTCTCCGAAAGGTGGAATATGGAACGTAAGTATATACACTATCTAGCATTTCCTTGCTTCTTTTTAGGTACATCTTTCCATGCGTTTAATTTTTTCTACTGATGCAGCCGTGGCAATTTATCCTGGCGCGGTCATGGACCTCTTGGGCTGGGTCAGCCGACTGGACTCGATTTTCCCATATGCCGAACGAGTGTGGCGTGACCTGTCTTGAGCTCGATGGGAAGCTAAGGACCACAGTGAGCTTTTACCCCTGTTGTAGTTGTACCTTTTAACCTGAATCGCTACTGATAACACTCTCACTCCCTGTTCTTACCTCTTTCATTTGTGTAGGTCTGGGGGAGATCTCCTTGATGAAGGGAACATCGCTTGGTGAAGAGGGTACTTTGGGACCCGATTAAGGGAAGAAAAGACAAAGGGAATTGTCGAATGAACCTTCGAAATCCAAGTAGATCAAGGTGGAAGAAACTAAGGCCGACCCAACAGCCCTAAATTCGGGAGCATTGGGAAATCCCCGAGTTGAAGGCGAGGGGGAAAATAGTTTCTTGATAGCGCCCGAGGGAGGGCAAAACCTGACCATCCCTCAGACCATAAAGATGGTGGCTCTTGAGCCAGAGCTTGATATCGTTGCGGTCCATCTTCGGAATTAAGAGGCCACTGAGGGGATATCGGGTGATGTCCCCGAGCCGACTGATAGCCAAAATACCCCTCGAGATAGAACACATTCGTTAGGCGGTTCGGAGGAGCCCAGTTCTGGAGCCCTTCATAGACAAGAGATGACCCTGATTGGCCTTGCGTGTGCTGTTGTCGTGAGTGATTCCCCTCAGGGAATGACCTTACCCTATAAGGGAATGAAAGATGTCCCAAATGAAGAAACGTCCGATGCGGGTTGCCTACCGGAGGAAGAAATGCGCTTGAAAGGCCTTCAACCATTCCCAAGGGAATTCCTGAGCTCAATGCTTCACTCGTCTTCGGCGAGATGAGCAGGTTTTGTGAGTAGGTAGTTTTTGTAAATCCTATATGTCATTATGATCTCTGTCACTCTGATCTTTGTCTTTCTAACTTGTCTTTTTCATGGCTTCAGGACAAGGTGCTTTATGATCAGACTTTCACCTGGTTTCAGGCCGAGGTGACCCGTCATGAGCGTGAGAAGGCCTATATTGTTGAACAGGTTACCCAATTTCCGTTTGCTATTGTCAGAATGTTTTCCTGCTCCCAGTGTTTTAGCATCTTGGATCTGACTCGTGCAGTTTGAGAAGGAAGGTGCCCTGCTGAGGGAGGAGCTCCTAGCCAGACACTCTGAAGTCCTCGAACTCAAACAACATGTGAGAGAAATAACCTCTGAGAGGGATGCTTTTCAGGAAAAGATGGTCTTAGTCGGGCGTCAGCTTTAAGATGTGAGGGTGGGTAGTGACAAATATAGAGGCCTCCACTCTGAGTTAGTTGCTGCACTTCCAGGATCAAAACCAAAGTTGAGGCACTTATATCTGTGCACAAAGAGGGTACCATTGTAATAAATGCTCAAATCGATAGAGTGCCTAAGGAGGCCGAACTGAAATGGACTCAAGCCGTAGAGCACGCTCGGTTAGAATCTTGGAGGTGGACTCTTGAAGACATACACACGGGGGATATCAATCTATCTGCCGAGCTCGAGAGGATGAAGACCCTGGAGAAGAAAGCTGCTACCCTGTTTGCTTCTGGAGATGTGCCGGGTAGTGATTTAGAAGATGATGAGAATGGAGGCGGGATCCCTCAAGGGGAAGTGGTCGTTGAAGGTCCTAGGACTGTAGCCGGAACCGTTGGGGCACAAACTCTGGCGGAGCCGTCAAAGATATAGTCTCGATGATAGATTAGGATTCTGTTCGGCTCTTTCCTTGTAAGGGGTTTTCAAAAAGCCTTTGTAAACGTAACTCTGCGAGCAATATGTATAAAAAGCCTTTCGTTTTTTATCACTTCTTTTCTCCTTTGCCTTTTGAGAATAATGTGCGATATTTTTGATAATCGATCCAAGATCTTAGACCTTGGGTTAGACCCTCGTGTTTTTGCTATTGCTGAGTGACTTGTAATGGTCAAAAGTTAGTCCCCGAGTGTTCTCGGGTTATACCAGGCTTTTATACATTGGGTCACGACGACCTTCAATTTTAATGCTGGCGACAGTGGCTCTTACGCGTTTGGTCGGTGCGACCTTCGATTTTAGTGCTGGCGACAGTGGATCTTATGCTTTTGCTCGTAGGCATATTTAATTCACTATTTTGGGTTCAGTCTCTAAATCAAGTTTCGACTCAAGCTCATTCGACCCTCAAGTTTTTGAATTTAAAGCTGGCCCTTAGGCTTTTACGTGTTGGGTCGGTGCGACCTTTTGTATGGGATAGCAACAATGGCTCTTACACTTTTGCTCTTAGGCATATTTAGTTAACTGTTTTGGGTTCAGTCTCCGAATCGGGTTTCGACTCGAGCTCATTCGACCCTCATGTTTTCGAATTTAAAGCTGGCCCTTAGGCTCTGACGCGTTGGGTTAGTACGACCTTTTGTATGGGCTGGCGATAATGGCTCTTATGCTTTAGGTCGGTGCGACCTTTTATATGGGCTGGCGACAATGGCTCTTACACTTTAGGTCGGTGTGACCTTTTATAGGCTTTATTTTTCCCTCGATAAGGATATTTTGAAATAGTGTTTGCTTGACTCTTTGATGGTTTAATAAAAAACCTCGATTGTGAGTCGTTATATGGCAATGATTAAGCACCTCAGGAGGTTTGGCTCGGAGGCTGAGTATCTCGAAGCCAGTGTTTAGGAGCTGACATGGTCGAAGCTCTTTTGCCTATATCGAGGGTAGCCTGCTTAACCGGTTCTTTTCGAAGTATATTCGAAGTAATTGAAGGCCTGTGATTTTATAGTGACAATTGGGCATCCCCGAGTTACGTTAGTTTGGCTGGTACAACCTTGTGAGCGTGGTCATTTGTGTTTGGCCGGAGCCTTTTAGTCTCGAGTGAAGTAGTTTCAATGTCTATATCGAGGGTATGCCTTTTTAGGGGTCTTACAAGTTTGATATATAGCCTAAACTTTGAGATCGGGTTTATGCCTTTAGTAAGGTCTTACAAGTTTTACATGCCTTTGAGGTCTTACAGTTTTGGATACTTGGTACAAGTAAGGTTCATGCCTTGCTTGAGGTCTTACAGATATTGCCACTTGGTAAAACTGTGGTTCATGCCTTGCTTGAGGTCTTACAGATATTGCTGTTGCCTTATATAGGTCTTACGAGACCGAGGCTGCCCGCAAGTGGTCTTATGGCCTCGGGTTTTGATAAGTTGATGGAGATGGAGATTGACGGTAGTCCCCGAGTCGTCGAGGGTTTCTTGACTCGGGAGCCATTACTTGTAAACTTGGTATTGCCTCATTGTGGGCTTACGATTTCGGAATTTCCGACCCAGAAGTCATGTGGTATTGAGTTTTCGACGCCAGTCCCCGAGTGTTTGGGACATTTTTTGGCTCTGGAGCTATTTTGCGATCTTGTTGTTGCCTCATTGAGGTCTTACGAGTTTGAAGATCCAACCCGGGGGTCGCATTGTTGTGAGTTGTTGACGCTAATCCTCGAGTGTTCGGGATGTTTTTGATAGAGGAGCCATTTTTGCAAAAAATACTGATTTCCTTTGATTACTTGGTACAAGTATACATGTCTTTGCTGTTACGGGCTCGGTTGTTCTATGCGGACATGGTTCGTTCGATCGTTTGGCCAGGTACATTATTTTCCTATCGAGAGCCCAATTAGCGCATCTTGGCTTCTCCGAGTAGGTGACCTTCCGCGGGGATACACCCCAGTATTTGAGGTTGATTGCGAGAGAAACCTTGAATAATTGTTGGTTCTCCCTTAGGTAGCATATAGATGTTGCCTCGTTAAAAACCTTGCCGGTAAAACCCTTTTAGGGACAAAATCCGGCCGAAGGAAAAGAGTGCAACTTATGCCTTAGCAGTAGTATCGTTTCGGCATTGATATGTTCCAATTGTTTGGAAGCTGCTCGCCTTCCATGGTACCGAGCTTGTAGGATCCTTTGCCGATTACTCCGAGGATGCGGTATGGTCCTTCCTAATTTTGGCCTAGCTTTCCTTCATTAGTGTTTTGGGTGTTGAGGGTGACTTTCCTTAGGGACAAGTCCCCGACTTCGAGATGTCGGAGGTTTGTTCTCCTGTTATAATACCTTTCGATCCTTTGCTTTTGGGCGGCCATTCGGACCGACGAGATTTCTCGCTTTTCATCTAATAGTTCGAGGGCCGTAGTCATGGCCTCGTTGTTCGAGCTCTCAGTGGTGTGTCAGAATCTGGAGCTTGGCTCCCTGACCTCCACTGGTATCAAAGCCTTAGCGCCATACACTAGAGAGAAAGGTGTTTCCCCTGTGCTTGATTTTTAAGTTGTTCGTTATGCCTATAGCACTTCGGGCAATATTTCTCTCCATTTTCCCTTAGCGCTTTCCAACTTCTTTTTTAAGTTTTGGATGATGGTTTTGTTTGTGGACTCAGCCTGGCTGTTTGCACACGGGTGGTAAGGCGTCGACAGGATTCTCTTGATTTTGTGATCTTCAAGGAACTGTGTTACTTTGCTTTTGATGAACTGCCTCCCATTATCGCATGTTATCTCGGAAGGAATCCCGAATCGACACGTAATGTGATCCTAAATGAAGTCACTGACTTCTTTTTCTTTTATCTTCTCAAAGGCCTGCGCTTCCACCCATTTTGAGAAATAGTCAGTCATAAATAAAATGAATTTAGCTTTACCTGGTGCCGTTTGTTAGAGGTCCGACAATGTCCATTCCCCATTTCATGAATGGCCATGGCGATAAAACCGAATGTAGTTGTTCGCCGGGTTGGTGAATCATAGAGGTAAATCTAGTGCATTTGTCGCACTTTCGGACGAATTCCTTAGTGTCTTTTTCTATTTTGTCCCAGTAGTAGCCTGCCCTGATCACCTTTCGGATTAAGGAATCGGTGCCAAAGTGGTTTCCGCAAGTACCCTCGTGAATTTCTCAGAGTACATAATATGTGTCTCCTGGCCTCAGACATACTACTAGGGGGCTGTCAAAAGTTCTTCTGTATAGAGTCCCCTTTTCATCGAGCGAGAACCAGGCTGCTTTGGTTCGCAGAGCCCTTGATTCCTTTGGATCTGTGGGTAATTTTCCGTCTTTCAGATAGTCAATATATTTATTCCTACAATTCCATGTTAGGCTATTTGAATTAATCTCGGCATGACCTTCCTCGGTCACTGATTTGGACAGCTGAATATCAACCCCGGGGAGTAGGTCATCTTCTTCAATATATGATCCCAGGTTGGTGAGGGCATTAGCCTCGTTGTTCTTCTCACGAGGTATGTGGACCAGGGCCCATTCTTTGAAACGACATAATGTGACTTGGATTTTGTCCAAACACCTTTGCATCATGTCTTCTCGGACCTCGTAGCTCCCATTTACCTGGTTTACTACCCGGAGTGAGTCGCACTTCGCTTTGACGATCTGAGCTCCCAGGCTTTTGGCGAGTTCTAGACCTGCAATCATAGCCTCATACTCGGCTTCATTGTTAGTCAATCTTGCTATTTTTATAGATTGCCTAATTATGCCACCCGTAGGCGGCTTCAGGACTATACCGGGTCTGTATCCTCTCACGTTTGTGGCATTGTCAGTAAATAGGGCCCATACACCGGATGATGTGCCTGATTTTAGTAAGATTTCCTTTTCTACCTCGGGCATGAGGGAGGGTGAGAAGTCGGCCACGAAGTCCGCTAGAATTTGGGACTTGATGGCCGTTCGGGGTTGATACTCGATGTCATACCCCCCGAGTTCGATGGCCCATTTGGATGATCGGCCCGATAATTCGGGCTTATGCAATATGCTTCGGAGAGAGTACATTGTTAAAATGTAAATACAATGGCATTGAAAATATGGTTTCAATTTTCGCGATGCGCTTATTAAGGCAAGAGCTAATTATTCTAGGTGCGGATACCTGGTTTCGACATCCCCTAGAGTTTGACTTACATAATAGATAGGGAATTGCTTAAATTGCTCTTCTCGAACCAGCACACCGCTTACCGCTATCTCGGATACGGCCAGGTATAGATACAACGTTTCATCCTCTTTTGGCGTATGGAATAAAGGTGGACTAGTCAGATATCGTTTCAATTCCTCTAAGGTGTGTTGGTATTCTGGAGTCCACTCGAAGTTGTTCTTCTTTTTGTGTAAAGAGAAGAAATGATGACTCCTGTTTGACGATCTCGATGTGAATCTGCCCATAGCCACTATTCGCCCCGTCAGCCGTTGCACGACCTTTAAATTATTTATCACTGTGATTTCTTTGATGGCCTTGATTTTGTCGGGGTTGATCTCGATCCCCCTGTTCGATACTATGAAGCCTAAATATTTGCCCGAACCCACTCCGAAGGCACATTTCTCGGGGTTAAGCTTCATGTTGTAGCTTCTGAGGATGTCGAATATTTCCTGCAAATGAGTCAAATAGTCCTCTGCGCGTAGGGACTTAACTAGCATGTCATCAATATAAACTTCCATGGATTTGCCTATTTGATGCTCAAACATTTTACTAACTAGACGTTGGTACGTAGTCCTTGTGTTTTTCAGCCCGAAGGGCATTACATTGTTGTCACGACCCAATTTAGGATTGTGACCGGCGCTTAGGAGTAAGTGCTCCCAAGTAAGCCTCATCAGAAATTTTACAGAAAATCGGACAGAGTTTCCCCTATTTTTGGACCATCCCAAAAATATTCCTGTCTCAAATCAACAACCAAACATCCTAATATCATACCAAGCAATTGACAACTTGTCAATTAACCAATACAAGTCTCCACCATAACTAAACCACCACTAACCACTAGAAAATACTAATTTATCTCCAACTTTGATAAATGAGAACGATACTCAACATAAGACTATAATAATGAAAGAATACTCATGACATTAAAATAATGACTATGGAGCGACTCTAAGAGTTCAATGAAAAGACCATAACAATAAATAAAATCTCTGCCCACGCAAACAAGTGCGAGGCTCACCGAGAACTATCAACCTGTGCGCTCTAATTAACAAAATCCTCGCCTGCGTCAACTGGTGTCTCTGTAAAAAAAATTAGCGGGGAATAAGTCGCTATCTTAGTGAGTAATAACACTTAACCACAACCATTTTTATTGGGGAAAAGTTAGAAAACATGCTAGTATCTCAAACATATAACATCAAAATGCCCTTCAGAAACAATAAAAAAAATTTCAGTCTCATCATGGTTTTCTTGTAGTATAATACAATTAACAGTTCAGTAATAAGCTCGGTAACTACTGTATAATATCAATATTCATATTTGGGAGGTTTCAATGAACGGATCATGTAATCGGTATAACTGTGGACTTCTTCGCAAGAAGTCAATTATAACGGTAGTCCCTACTCGAGGGAAGTCGGTAACGGTATGCTAGTTCTACCTTCCCACTAGTGAGGGCTATAACGGTAATATGTAATTACAAGGTGCACCAGGTCTAACGAACCCGCCGTTAGCTACGAAATCCTTCATTGTCTACTCCTATTTATACTTGTCTCTGTAATCCTTATATACTCATAGAAAATATTTTAAAACAATATAGGGCATTTCGGTTCTTATCAAATCTTATAATTGCTTTTCGATAACAGTAAATTCAAGTAACGGTAAAACAGATCTAGTGACTACGAAAATATTTAAAACAACGACTATCTTCTCAAATAACTATTTCGGTATCATATTGAGTAAAGACTTGTCCCACATGCAACTTAAAATAATCGGTAACATATTCATATTAAAAATCATCTGTAAATCATGCAAGTTATGAAAACACAAATTGCAGTAAGATTACTACTCACTGTACTCGTGCAGAAATACCAAACGCGTCACCTCGAGCACTTCATTCAACTTCTTCAACTACCTACTTGTAACAAAACCAATCTATGTATTAACTTCATGAATTACCAATATAGTTGGTCCAATCCTTCAAATCTTGTTAATTCCCCTTCTTTCATTCCTATGGAACTGAGCATTGATTCTTTGTCAATCACTTTAGTAGCACATATATAGATAGAAGTTGTAGCTTGTTCTCTATTTGTTCTTACACCCTGATTAATACAACTATTTGTAAAAGAAAAGAAGAATTTTATTTTGTTTGCATAAAAAAACTATGTTCTTCTCATCAATTAGTACTTGTACCCAATACTCCAAATCTGTACACTAGAGTGCTTGGTATAACTTAAAAGAATCTTTATTCAATCTAATAAGAAATTTATTATTTTGCTATATAAGAACACCTTAAGTTGTTAGTGTTGTTTCTATCCCTTGGTTAGTGAAATAATAACTATCAGTAAGTTAGGGATTAAGAAAATATAGTTTACCTTGTTCTTCTCTGATCTGCAAATCCCTTCGCTGAAAATAGGTACTCAATTTTTTTTCTTTTGACTTTGAATGGCTTCAGCCGAAACACCAAAGCTTTATTGCTTCAATGCCTAGGCCTTTTGCTTCTTTACTCTCGTAGTGGGCTTTGGCCCTAATCCCCTTGTTTTATTTGTTTTTTGGTCTTGTTTTATTTGTTTTTTTTAATTCTATTTATTTAGGTAAATAACTAATAGCCCCTAACTTAAATATGAGGTATTATATTCTCTCCACCTTATGAAATTTGGTCCCCGAATTTAGCTCAGGTGCGTACTTGTAAACTAAAAAAAATGGGGGTACTTGACTCGCATATTATCCTCTATTTCCCAAGTAGTTTCTTCAACAACATGATTTATCTATAAAACTTTTACGGACACAATTTCTTTTGATCGTAGCTTTCTTACTTGTCTATAAAGAATTGCCATCGGCTCTTCCTCGTAAGACAACTTCTCATCAAGCGGTATAGTTGGTGCTTCAAGCACCTGAGATGAGTCTGATATACATTTTCCTAGAATTGAGATATGAAATACTGGGTGAATAAAAGATAACTTAGGAGGAAGTGCTAACGATAAGCCACAACTCCCACTGGGTCTAGTGTCTCATACGGTCCTATAAACCTGGGGCTCAACTTGCCTCTTTTCCCAAACTGCATCACACCTTTCATAGGGGAGACTCGTAGGAACACTTTGTCCCCACTTGTGAACACTAAATCTCTTCTTCTCTTATCAGCATAAGACTTTTGTCTACTTTGAGCTGCAAGCAATCTCTATCTGATCAACTGGACCTTGTTCATAGCTTCTTGTACTAGGTCGGGTCCCAATAAGTTAGTCTCACCAACTTCAAACCATCCGATAGGAGAACGATATCTTCTACCATACAATGCTTCGTATGGTGCCATTTGAATACTGGACTGGAAGCTATTGTTGTAAGCAAATTCAGCTAAAGGTAGATAAGCGTCCCAACTACCTCCAAACTCAATAATTCAAGCTCTCAACATATCCTCCAAGATCTGTATAGTACGTTCAGACTGCCCATCTGTCTATGGATGAAATGCGGTACTGAGATCTACTTATGTACCCAATGCTTCTTGAAAATATTTCCATAAGCATGAGGTAAATTGCGATCCTCTATCAGAGATGATGGATATTAGAACTCCGTGAAGTCAGACAATTTTGTTCATAAATATTTGTGCATACCTGACTCCACCATATATAGTCTTCACCAGCAAAAAGTGTGCTGATTTCATCAATCGATCTACAATCACCCATACAGAGTCATAACCTCTAAGAGTTCGTGGTAGCTCGGTGACAAAATCCATAGTAATTCTTTCCCATTTCCACTCTGGAATCTCAATTTTTTGTAGTAGTCCTGTAGGTCGCTGATGCTCAGCCTTGACCTACTGACAAGTCAAACAACAAGAAACAAAGTTAGCAACATCTTTTTTCATACCTTCCCACCAATAAAATTGCTTCAGGTCATGGTACATTTTTGTGGATCCAGGATGTATAGTGTATTTAGAGTTGTGGGCTTCTTCAAGAATATCATGTCTCAACCCATCTACGTCTGCTACACATAGCCTATCACCCATTTGAAGAACACCATCACTTTCAACAATCATATCCTTGCTTTTACCAGCTAAGACCTCATCTCTGTATTTACATAATCGTTCTTCCTCATATTGGGTGGCCTTAATGCGCTCAACTAATGAAGACTTAGCATGAGCACAAGCCAACAATGCTTCTAAATTTCCGACACCAAATCTGATACCTGTATCTTCTAGTCTCTGAATATCTTTGGCCAAAAGTCTCTTTGCAAGGGCTATATGTGCCAAACTCCCCATAGATTTTCTACTCAATGCATCAGCCACCACATTGGCTTTTCCAGGATGATACAAAATAGAACAATCATAGTCTTTGAGTAGTTCCATCTAATGGCGCTACCAAAGATTTATATCTCTCTGCTGAAAGATATACTTCAGACTTTTATGGTCAGTATAAATCTCACAAGTTTCGCCGTATAGATAATGTCTCCAAAATTTTAAAGAAAATACCACTGTAGCCATCTCCAAATCATGTGTAGGATAATTTTGCTCGTGCCTTTTCAATTGTCTCAAAGCATAAGCTATAACACAACCATTTTGCATGAGAACACATCCTAATCCCACCCTCGAGGCGTCACAGAATACTTTAAATCCTCCAGAACCTAGTGGTAAGGCTAATATGGTGCAGTTGTCAAATATGTTTTGAGTTTTTGAAAGCTCTGCTCACATTCATCTGTCCACTGAAACTTTGCATTTTTTTGTGTTAGCTTGGTCAGCAGCGCTGCTATTCTGGAGAAATCCTGCACAAAATGCCTGTAATAGCCCGCTCAGCCTAAAAAGCTGCGAATCTCTGTAGGAGAAGTAGGTCTGGGCCATTTCTACACAACTTCAGTCTTCTTAGGATCTACCATAATTCCATCTTTGGATACAACATGTCCCAGAAATGATACCGAGTCTAGCCAGACTTCACACTTCGAGAACTTAGCATAAAGCCGATGTTCTCGCAATGTCTGCAACACAGTCCTGAGATGATTCTCGTGTTCTCCTTGGCTACGAGAATATATTAGGATATCATCAATAAATACTATTACAAATCTATCCAGAAACGGCTTGAACACCCTATTCGTTAAATCCATGAATGCAGTTGGAGCATTTGTCAGTCCGAAAGGCATCACAAGGAACTCATAGTGCCCGTATCGAGTTCTGAAAGCAGTCTTAGAAATATCTTCATCTTTGATTCTAAGTTGATGATAACCAGAACGGAGGTCAATCTTTGAAAAGTGGGCAACTCCTTGTAACTGATCAAACATGTCATCTAAATGGGGCAAAGGATATTTATTGCGTATTGTTATCTTGTTCAACTGCCTGTAGTCAATGCACAATCTCAGGGATCCATCTTTCTTCTTTACGAATAGTACTAGTGCACCCCATGGTGATACACTAGGTCTAATAAAACCCTTATCTAGCAAATCTTGTAACTGTTGCTTTAGCTCCCTCAACTCTGCTAGTGCTATTCGATATGGGGGTATCGATATAGAACTATGTGTCAGGTAGAAAATCAATACCAAAGTCTATTTCTCGTATTGGAGGCAATCCTGGTAAATCCTCAGGAAATACATTAGAAAATTCTCTCACTACTAGTACATTCTCTATACTAACTATTTCCTTTATTGTATCATTTACAATAGCTAAGAGACCCAAGCAACCTTTCTTCATAAGTCGTTGAGCCTTCATAAAAGATACAATTTTGCAAGTCTCTAGAACCTGACTCCCTCTTAGAATAAAACTGGGTTCATTTGGTATCTCAAACTTAACTATCTTTGCATGACAATCGACTATGGCATAGCAAGAAGATAACCAATCCATTCCAATCAGCATGTCAAAGTCAATCATATCAAATACAATAAGGTCAGCTAGAGTATCTCTACCCTCAACCCAAATCTGACAAGCACGATACACGTATCAGTTAACAAAGACTCTCAAACAGGAGTAGCAACTAGAAAAGGATCATTCAATAGCTCGAACTGTCTACTAAATCTCAAAGCAAAGTACAAGGACACATAGGAGTGAGTAGATACCGAATCAATCAATGCAAGTGCATCAAATGAACAGATAGAATGAATACCTGTAACCACTGTATTTAAGGCCTGAGCATCCTATCTAGTAAATGCAAAAACTCTCGCCTGACCTATACTAGAATTGCCTTGTCCTTGATTCACAATAGCACGGTCTCCAGCACCTCGACCTCTATTTCCTGTACCTGTAGCACCTGAAGTATTACGAGTAGTCTGAGTCGGTGCAGCTGACTGAATAGAAGCATGGTTGAAATTTCTCAGAGGCTGAGGGAAATCCCTCAAGTGATCTCCCAACTGGCCACACCGAAAGCACTATCCAGTTAGAACACGACATTGACCCAAATGTGATCTACCACAAGTCTAGCAGACTGGAGTAGTGGCATATATCTGCCCAGAATTATGATGTCCAGAAGATGATGGTCCCCTATTACCTTATCTGTAATGTGGTCTGTATGTGGACTGTGAAGACATGTATGTCCTTGTTTGAGAACCCTGTTGTTGTTGTTGTCCCTGATTTCCTGCTCTTCTATTTTCACTAAAACCACCACTGAAAGCCCCTTCTGTCTTGGCCTTCTTACGTAAATCACTAGCTGCATGCTCCTCACTTCCCTTGTTTTCAATCTTTCTAGCAAGGTCGACTATATCAGAGTAGGATAAAGTCTTTATCTGTAGGGCTACTACAGTGTATAGACGACCAACCAATCCATCAACAAACCTCTGAACTCGAGCTTCTTCGGTAGGCACTAAGTGAGGAGCATATATAGACAGCTTACAAAACTTAGTGTTATATTTTGACATATCCATATCTGGAGTCTGAACCAATCTCTCAAAGTCTCTAGCATATTGTTGCATCAGACTGTCTGGAAGAAAATGATTCTTGAACAACTTAGTGAACTTGTCCCATGTCAATGGTGGTGCTCTTGCTGGCCTTCCTAGCAATACCGTTTCATACCATGTGTTGGCCATATCCTCTAGTTTGTATGCCGTGAGGTCCACGACTCTCTCACTAGAACATCCAAGAGCACTTAATGCGTTGAGTGTCCCATCCAAGAAACTTTGTGGATCTGCTGAATTATCAGAACCTGTGAATTTTGGTGATTTCAATTTTAGAAACTCATGTAGGGATACTTCCTTATTCCCGAAAGGCCGAGTCTGTGTAGGTGCTTGTGTCTGTAAAGTAGCCTGAGTAGCTGAACTTCTGCCTTGAGTAGGCACCAATGCCTCTAACACATTCAATAACCTTGCCACTGCATCTGCAAGTAAGGCAACAATAGGTACAACAGTTGGCACTGGTGGTGGAGTGTTCTGAACTCCCTGCTTTTGCACTTGATCTGGCATAACAACTTGGGTTTGACCCATGTTCCCAACTTGAGGTTGAGTGGCAGTCTGTCTTCTAGTTTGATGAACCCCAACTTGACCGCCACCCCGGGTACCACGTCCAGTAGATGAGGGTGGGCGTGTCCTAGCCATCTGCGAAAGAAATATTCCAAAGTCAATCTCAAGTTATCTCAACGCACGATCAAAGAATGAAAGAAGGGAAAACATTCCTAAATGTCAGTAGCCTCGAGATCATAAGTATGGGCGCCTATATACCCATGAACAAGACTCTACTAAACATTGCTCCATGACTCGGGACTTAAATCCTAAGCTATGATACCAACTTTGTCACGATCCAATTTAGGATTCTGACCGGCGCTTAGGAGCAAGTGCTCCCAAGTAAGCCTCATCGAAAATTTTACAGAAAATCGAACAGAGTTTCTCCTATTTTTGGACCATCACAAATTTCTTTTTGTCTCAAATCAACAAGCAAACATCCTAATATCATACCAAACAGTTGACAACTTGTCAATTAACCAATACAAGTCTCCACCATAACTAAACCACCACTAACCACTAGAAAATACTAATTTATCTCCAACTTTGATAAATGAGAACGATACTCAACACAAGACTATAATAACGAAAGAATACTCATGACACTAAAATAATGACTATGGAGCGACTCTAAGAGTTCAATGAAAAGACCATAACAATAAATAAAATTTTTGCCCACGCGAACAAGTGCGAGGCTCACCGAGAACTATCAACCTGTGCACTCTAATTAACGAAATCCTCGCCTGCGTCAACTGCTGTCTCTGTAAAAAAAATTAGCGGGGAATGATTCGCTAGCTCAGTAAGTAATAACACTTAACCACAACCGTTTTTATTGGGGAAAAGTCAGAAAACATACTAGTATCTCAAATAGATAACATCAAAATGCCCTTTCAGAAACAATAATTTTTTTTCCATTCTTATCATGCTTTTCTTGTAGTGTAATACAATTAACAGTTCAGTAATAAGCTCGGTAACCACTGTATAATATCAATATTCACATTTGGGAGGTTTCAATGAACGGATCATGTAATCGGTATAACTGTGGACTTCTTCGCAAGAAATCAAATATAACGGTAGTCCCTACTCGAGGGAAGTCGGTAACGGTATGCTAGTTCTATCTTTTCACTAGCGAGGGCTATAATAGTAATCTGTAATTACAAGGTGCACCAGGTCAAACGAACCCGCCGTTAGCTACGGGATCCTTCAATGTCTACTCCCATTTATACTTGTCTCTGTAATCCGTATATACTCATAGAAAATATTTTAAAACAATATAGGGAATTTCGGTTCTTATTAAATCTTATATTTCTTTTCTATAACAGTAAATTCAAGTAACGGTAAAACAAATCTAGTGACAACAAAAATATTTAAAACAACGGTAATCTTCTCAAATAACTATTTCAGTATCATATCAAGTAAAAGACTTGTCCCACATGCAACTTAAAATAATCGGTAACATATTCATATTAAAAATCACGTGGTAGTCATGCAAGTTATGAAAACACAAATTGCAGTAAGATTAATACTCACTGTACTCGTGCAGAAATACCAAACGCGTCACCTCAAGCACTTCGTTCAACTTCTTCAAGTACCTACTTGTAACAAAACCAATCTATGTATTAACTTCGTGAATTACCAATATAGTTGGTCCAATCCTTCAAATCTAGTTAATTCATCTGCTTTCATTCTTATGGGACTGAGCATTGATTCTTTGTCAATCACTTAAGTAGCACATATATAGATAGGAACTGTAGCTTGTTCTCTATTTGTTCTTACACCCTGATTAATACAACTATTTGTAAAAGAAAAGAAGAATTTTATTTTGTTTGCATAAAAAAACTATGTTCTTCTCATCAATTAGTACTTGTACTAAATACTCCAAATCTGTACACTAGAGTGCTTGGCATAAATTAAAAGAATCTTTATTCAATCTAATAAGAAATTTATTATTTTGCTATATAAGAACACCTTAAGTTGTTAGTGTTGTTTCTATCCCTTGGTTAGTGAAATAATAACTATCAGTAAGTTAGGGATTGAGAAAATATAGTTTACCTTGTTCTTCTCTGAGCTGCAAATCCCTTTGCTGAAAATAGGTACTCGATTTTTTTTCTTTTGCCTTTGAATGGCTTCTGCCGAAACCCTGAAGCTTTATTGCTTCAATGCCTAGGCCATTTGCTTCTTTACTCTTGTAGTGGGCTTTGGCCCTAATCCCCTTGTTTTATTTCTTTTTTTAATGCGCTCCCTAGTTAATGTGAGGACCGACGTTAACGCTTTGGGCACCGTGCGATGTTGTACCCTTGGGAATCGGCTCCGGTGTGCTCTCAGGGTTTTGCGATGGCACACCCATACCTGGAATAGCCATACTGCCCTTTCCATAGTTTTCGAGGATGCTATTTTCAGGTACATTTACTAGTTTAGGCATTTTGACATGAAATCAAAGATCTTGGACAAGAAAAAGTGTGAAAGATAACTTGCGTTACATAGTAAAACTAACAAGAAAATAATTACTATTATTTTTAGCCTCACGGTAGGCACCAAACTATTTACCGTGAAAATAGTAATAACAATTAAATTTGATTTAGTGGTTCTAAAAATACGTGATCTATTTTTATGCTAGTTGTTAAGTAGTTGATGCTATGTGAAAGACTTACAAATGAGATAAGAGCTTGAAAGCAAGGTGATAACCAAAACGAATGATTAATAATTGGGGCCTCGAGCTTGCCTATTCGAGGGCCTCGAGGTCGAGTCTGAAGCTGTGATGACCCGGCCAGTCATCTCATGAGTTACCGCTCAGTTTCCCCCATTTCTGTGTCTTTATGCTTCGTTATCCATGTTTTGTGGTGTCGGGTTGGTCGGATCGAATTCAAAATGATTTTGGCAAGGTTTGAGACACTTAGTCTCTTTTAAGGAGGTTTAAGTTGGAAAAGTCAACCGGATGTTAACTTAGGTGTTAGTGGGCTCGTATGTGAGTTCTGATGGTTCGGTTATCTTCGGGAGGTGATTTATGGCTTAGGAGCATGGTCGGAATGGGTTTTGGGGGTTTGGAGTAGATTTAGGCTTGAAATGGCGAAGTTGATATTTTGGCGATTTCCGGTTGGTAGGCGAGATTTTGATATAGGGGTCGGAATGGAATTCCGAGAGTTGCAATAGCTTCGTTATATCATTTGGGATGTGTGTGCAAAATTTTAAGTCATTCGGTCGTGGTTTTGTTGGGTTTTTGATCAAAAGCGGAATTTGGAAGATTTTAGAAACTTAGGCTTGAATCCGATGTGTTTTGGTATATTTGATGTTGTTGGAGGTGTTTTGATGATTGGAAAAAGTTTGAATAAGGTATTGGGTTGTGTTTGTGCTTTGTGTTGAGGCCCCGGGGGCCTCGGGGTAATTTTGGATGGCTAACGGAGGAGTTGAGATGTTATTGCAGCTGCTGAAGTTTTGTTGCTTCTGGTGTTTTCGCACCTGTGGTTTAGGGACCACAGGTGCGGCACCACATATGAGATGGAGTGGCCACAGAAGCGAATTATAAGGATTTGTCAGTGATCGCAGAAGCAGTAAGGATGGCCGCATCTGCGAAGCTACAGATGCGGAAGGCATATCGCAGATGTGACTTTTTGGCTGTTAGTGATTTCCGTAGAAGCGGGTTTTGGACCGCAGATGCGGGTGTCCCTGGGCAGAAGGTATATAAGTCTTCCTTCATGATTTTGAAGGTTTTCACCATTTTTGAACACGGATTCGGGAGCTTTGAGCGATTGTGAAGAGAGAAATCAAGGAGACTTCGTTAAGGTAAGGATTTTGGACCTAAAACACATTTCTATGGTAGTATTTCATGGATTAAGGGTGTAATTAAAGGAATTAAAGGGCTAAAAATGGAGGATTAGGGCTTGAGTTTAAGAGGCCTTTAAAGGAGGATTTGAGGGGTCATTTGGACTCCGATTTTAGTATTCTTGATATGTATGAACTCGGGGGCCCGGGGGTCGGGTTTTGGTAATTTGGGGATTTGTGCCATTTATTGATCATTTTTGCATGGTCTTTGTTCCCTTAGCATATTTTGACGTCCTCGTTATGATTTTGGATAGATTCGACGTGCGTGGAGGCCGATTTGAGGGCAAGGCAGTCGCGAGCTAGAAATTTAGCCGGTTCGAGATGAGTAATGATTGTAAATGATATCCTAAGGGTATGAAACCCCAGACTTGCACATCATGTGCTATGTTGAGGTGAAACACACGCTTGATGACGAGCGTGGGGTCGTGCACTATTGGGGATTGTGACTTGGTTCGTCCCGATTGTTGATTTTACCGCGTATTTGACTGAAACTTAATTGCTATCATCATTATTTGGGCTGAATGCCATATTTTGGGCTTCGTGCCAACTATTTGAACCCTTCGGGGATTTTTATTACTATTTCCTTATTGTTTTGACTTATTACTTGAACTCAGTCATTTTATTTTCCACTGTTTTACTACTCAGCCAATTTTACTTAGTTTTGAGACATAAATGATATTTTAAACGATGTTTGGGCTGAGAAACACTATTTTACTATTGCCCGAGGGGCTTGTGATGATTTTTGACTGAGTAAGGCTGAGGGCCTAGATTGTGAGGAAACACTAATACTGATTGGAGGCCGAGGGCCTGAGATATGTACGCTACGAGGTGGCTTGATTGATATGAGGCCGAGGGCCTAGATTTGATGCCACGAGATGGCTTGTTATTGCGCTTGGGCCATAAGGGGCCCCTCTAGGAGTCTGCACACCCCCAGTGAGCGCGGGTACCCGTTGTAATGTGAGATTGAGCCCGAGGGGCTGGTATTGTTCTGAGATGTTGCCCGAGGGGCAAACTTCTATTTGTTTACTTTACCTTAATTACCTGTCAATTACTTGTTTAGTTGTTGAAAGAAGTTTTACTTGATTTTTCACTGGTTTACTGCTTTTAAATGATTTTTACTGCTTCATTATAGAATGCCGTGTGCCTTATGTGTTTTCTTACTTTTAGTCGTTATTTATGTTTGTTACTCGCTGAGTTGGAGTACTCACTTTACTCCCTGCACCCTGTGTGCAGATTCAGGCGTAGCTGGTCCCGTTCCTGAGTGCTGATTTATTCCAGCTTCAAGCGGATCTTCGAGGAGTCTTTAGGTAGCTGTTGGTGTTTCGTAGCTTGGAGCTCCTCTCTATCTATTTCCCTTATGTTCTTAGTTTAGTGTTTAAAACTCTGCAGTTACATTTGAGGATTTAGTACTGTTAGATGCTCGTGACTTGTGACACCCCGGTTAGGGCTGTGTCGGGTTGTATTTCCGTTACTTATTATCATTAAATCATGTTTCAGACTACTTTTATGTTGCTTAACTGCTTTAACAAGTGAATTGGGTTTAGTTGGCTGGCCTTGTCTTCACGAGAGGTGCCATCACGATCGGGTTTGGGGTTAGGGTCGTGACAAGTTGGTATCAGGGCCTAGGTTACATAGGTCTCACGAGTCATGAGTAGGTTTAGTAGAGTCTCGCAGATCGGTACGGAGATGTCTGTATTTATCCTCGAGAGGCTACAGAACCTTTAGGAAAAACTTTATATTCTTGAAATTCTTATCATGTGAACTTGTTGATCCGAGTACTAAACTTCTGTTATTCTATTCTCTCATAGATGGTGAGGACACGCGCTACCAGACAGGGTGGACAACCATTAGTGCCACCAGCTGTGGCCACTAGAGGCCGTGGACGCGGTCATGATCGTGGTAGAGGCAGAGCAGCGAGGGCAACACCTATAGATCCACCAACTGCCGCAACTCAGGATCAGGCTCCAGCTATGGATGCTTCAGCAGCACCAGTTTAGGCACCAACTGTGCCCATCGTGATTCCGGGTCTTCAAGAGGTCTTGGCGCAAATCTTGTCATTTTGCACTGGCCTGGCTTAGGCGGTTTCAGCCACTACAGCCGCAACTACTTCTCAGGCCAGGGGAGGCAATCAGACTCCTATCGCTCGCACACCTGAGCAGGTCGTGCAGGGACTTCAGATGCCAGGGCGCGTCCAGCCCAGCCGATTGTAGCTGCTCAGGACTATGTGGTTCCTGGCATGCCAGAGTATGAGCAGCGTAGGTTGGAGAGATTTGGCAGATTGCAGCCTCCGACCTTCAGTGGCGTAGAGGGTGAGGATGCCCAGGGCTTTTTGTATAAGTGTCAGAGGATGCTTCGCACTGCAGGTATTCTGGAGACCAGCGGGGTCGCTTTTACCAGCTATTAGTTTTCAGGAGCTACTTTCACTTGGTAGAAGGATTTTAAGAGGCATAGGCATGTTAGTGCAGCACCCCTTTCCTGGCAGCAGTTCTCTGTTCTCTTCCTGGAGAAGTACGTGTCGCAGTCCTGCAGAGAGGAGCTGTGTAGGCAGTTTGAGTGGTTATGACATGGGGAGATGACCATGTTGCAGTATGAGTTGAGGTTTTTTGAGTTGGCTCGTCATGCCATCTAGTTGGTTCCGACAGATCGAGAGCGGATCAGGAGGTATGTTGATGGTCTTACTTATCAGCTCCGTATTCTTATGACTAGGGAGAGGGTATTTGGTGCTACTTTCAAGGAGGTTGTTGATATCGCCCATGAGATTGAGTCGGTTCGCCGTCAGAAGCGAGAGGAGAGGGAGGCCAAGATGCCTCGAGGATCTAGCAGCTATAGTGGTGCTCTTTCGAGGGGTCAATTTCAGCACGGCAGAGGCCGTTCATTTAGATCTGCTCAGCCAGCTCACCTAGGTTATCGTGGGGCATCTTCGAGTCATGGTTATCATGGATCTCTACAGGGCCAGTCATGACTCAGTGCCCTTCCAGCTCAGAGTTCATCCTGTGCTCCATCAGCTCAGGGCTCTTCTATGCTAAGTGCATCTGCTAGTCACTCTGGTGCGAAGGGTTCCCTTTAGTTCCCTTCTCTAGCACCTGGGAGTTGTTATGAGTGTGGTGAGATGGGCCACATATGGAGGCAGTGTCTTCGTCGTGTTGCTAGTTCGTCCCAGCAGAGGGGTCAGTCATAGACTTTAGTGCCAGTTTCTTCGCCACCACAGCCAGCTAGGGGTGGAGGTCAGTCATCCAGGGGTCGCCCCAGAGGGGGAGGTCGATCAGGGGGCGGTCAGGACTATTTCTATGCACTCCCAGGCAGACCCGATGCTATTGCTTCAGATGCTGTCATTATAGGTATTGTTTCAGTCTGCCACAAAGATGCCTCTATATTATTTGATCCCGATTCCACCTTTTCTTATGTGTCATCATACTTTGCTCGTTATTTTGGTATGTCCCATGAGTTTCTTGCTTTACCTATTCATGTATCTACCTTAGTGGGCGATACTGTTGTTGTAGACCGTATGTACCGGTCGTGTGTGGTGGCTATTGGGGGTCTAGAGACTCGAGTGAATCTATTACTATTGAGCATGGTGGATTTTGATGTCATTTTGGGCATGGATTGGTTATCTCCGTGTTGTGCTATTCTGGACTGTCATGCTAAGACAGTCACATTGGCTATGCCGGGTGTGCCACAGATCGAGTGGCGAGGTGTGACTGATTATGTTTCTAGTAGAGTTATCTCTTTCTTGAAGGCCCATCGTATGGTTGAGAAGGGTTGTCTTTCATATCTAGCGTTTGTGAGGAATGTTGGAGCTGAGACTCCCAATATTGATTCTGTTCTAGTTGTGAGGGATTTTCCTGATGTGTTTCCTGCAGACCTGCCGGGCATGCCACCGGACAGGGATATTGATTTTGGTATTGACCTGGTCCCGGGCACTCAGCCCATTTCTATTCTGCCGTATCGTATGGCACCAGCAGAGTTGAAGGAGTTAAAGGAGCAGCTTCAGGAACTCCTAGATAAGGGGTTCATTCGGCCTAGTGTGTCACCTTGGGGTGCGCCGGTTCTATTTGTGAAGAAGATGGATGGTACAATGATATTGTGCATTGATTATAGGTAATTGAACAAGGTATCAATTAAGAACAAGTATCTTTTGCCTCGCATTGATGATCTATTCGACCAGCTTCAGGGAGCGAGGGTGTTCTCCAAGATTGATCTCCGTTCGGGTTATCACCAGTTGAATATCAGGGATTCAAATATTCTTAAGACGACTTTCAGGACCCAATATGGTCTATAGACACCGGATTTTTGACCCTCCCCGAGAATTTTCACATTTTTAGCGTGAATATGTGAAATTGGGTCTAGTATAGCTATTTTAACTATTTTTACTTTATTTTGTTGCAAAAAGAAAATTACAAAAAATATATATATAAATTTTAGTTTATGTATCTCTTATAAACTTGAAAAATACAAAAATTGCACTTTATTTTTGTACTTTATATAATTTCGAAAATTACAAAAAAATATAATTCTATTAATGTTTTGTAGTCATTTTAATTTGGAAAAAATGCAAAAATATTATTTATATTTTATCTTTATATAAAAAACGAAAATTACAAAAAAAATAGTTTTATTAACATTTTGTAGCTATTTTAAATCTTGAAAAATATACTTAAAAAGATATAGTTTTGTTTAAATATTAGTCTTATTTTTGTTAGTTATTTTGCTAGTTGAGCAATGTCGTGTGCCTATTTCTCGGGTCCGGGCAAAAGAATAATATTCGGGTTCAAACTACCCGCTTTTAGGCCTAATTTTCGGACCTAGCCCATAATAAACCGAGTCCACGACACATGGGGAACCCCACCACGCGTGGGGGACACAAGTCTCGAACCCCACCACGCGTGAGGCTCATTTCCCTGGGCAAAACCATACTAAATACACGGGGGGATTTTTGAAAGAAAAAAAAGACGGGGTTTTTGAAAAGCTTTTTGCTGGGGGGAACTACTGTTCATCTTTCTTCTTCATAAAGAAGAAAGAAAGAAAATCCTACTAAAAGAAAAAACGGAACCCTACTTCCCCCACGTCCAAACCCATCTACAACCCCGACGTCGTCACCACCCAAACGACACTACCCGTAACCTCCACATTACCAAACTTCCCCGTCGAGCAGCAGCGACAGCTTCACGTTCTTCTTCATCAACCACCGTGACCAACCCCATAACCCTCGTCTGCCTCACCACCATAACCACCAGCTCCATTCGTCGCCCCAGCTGCCGGAACCACCATAAACGACCCAAACCAACCAGTGACCCCCTCCCAACGCCTGAACCATCTCGCCTCCTCAGCCCCACGTCCAATCGACCGCCTGCAACGTCCAGCCATGGACGACCCTCCATAGCCTCCTCCTCCCTCACATCCAAACGACCCCTTCTGTTGCATTCTCTCGAGCCAACATGCTGCGTTGAGAAAATCCAGCAGCCAACATCTCGTGCGTTGACTGTTTTTGCCGAGCTTTCCGTCTCCATTGAGGTCGTCGTTGTTCGTCGAGGTCCAGTACGTCGAGGTTGTCCCGAGGTTTCGTCGTTGTTCCTCGTGCAGTGAGGTCCGGCTTGGGTTCCGTCGGGGTCGTGTTTGTCGTTCTGAGGTTGTCGAGGTTCAAAGGTTAGAAAACCTCGATGTATTGGATAAAGAAATTTTACGTTCAATGTTCGAAGATGCAATATATAAATTGATATGATAATCTTCTGCTTATGCTTTCATCGTATGCATTTTTGCTCATTTTGCGTTATTTGATTCTTGTTTATTCGATGTCATTCAATTAAGTTGGACTAGTTGTTTTAGGACACAAGTTTGACGTTAATTTGTTCGTCCTTTCCTTCGCTTATTTCATTCGGAAAAAAAAATTATTATTAGTACATGTTGTTACTACTTCCGAAACACTCATTCACTAAACTCATTTTATTAATTTTTTGACGAGTTATGAGATTTTAGTTGTAAAGAAGCCGTAAGGTTTAGTATTGTTAAAGGCGTAAAAATGGCATCCTTTTAAAAAATGAAAAAAAAAATAATAAATAAATAAATAAATAAAAAACTAGACTAGCTTTGCCAAATAAAAAATGTACAGATTGCGGAGCCCTCACAAAATATATGTGTTAAATACTTAGATTCCGGGACGGGCCGTTTAGCAAATTTCACGGCCCCACCCAAAATAATAATGCGCTAGCTGCTTTAGGCGCGCCTTTAATAATTTATTCTCCCTAACTCGGGTGCACATTTATGTGACCCAAAATCCAAATCTCAGTAGAGTTGAAATGTGTCTCTAAATCGCGGGTACATTGATTGTAGCGTGGTTCGAGATGCATGTCCACGACGTTGCAAATTCTTTTAAAAATAATGAATGAGACGAGCCTCGACAAACAAAAATGTAGAAGCTGCGGGGCCCTCTAAATGTATATATATTAAAAATACTTAGAATTCGGGACATGCCGTTTAGCAAATTTTGCGGCCTTCTCCAAAATAACAATACGTTAGTTGCTTTAGGTGCGTCTTAATAACGTATTTTTCTTAATTCGGGTGCACATTTATGTGACCCAAATCCAAATCTCAACCGAGTCGAGATATGTCAATAACCACGGGTGCATTGATGTAACGTGGTTTGAGATATATTTTCACGACGTTGCAATTCTCGTAAAAAATAATAATAAAAGCGGTCAAGAGTTTAAAACTTGCACATAGGTTTTAACATGTATAAAATCAGATAATCAAGCCAAATATAACAGTTGAGCGACCGTGCTAGAACCACGGAACTCGGGAATGCCTAACACCTTCTCCCGGGTTAACAGAATTCCTTATCCGGATTTCTGGTACGCAGACTGTAATATAGAGTCATTCTTGTCCTCGATTCGGGATTAAAATTGGTGACTTGGGACACCCTAAATCTCCCAAGTGGCGACTCTAAAATAATTAAACCAATCCCGTTTCGATTGTCCTTTAATTGGAAAAAACTCCCTTGCGCCCTCGCGGGTGCGTAAAAAGGAGGTGTGACATGGTCATTATGAGTTCTTGTTGATATCTTTTGGGCTAACCAATGCCCCAACAATGTTCATGCATTTGAGAACAGTGTGTTCCGGTCTTATCTCGATTCGTTTGTCATAGTCTTCATTGATGATAGTCTGGTGTATTCGCGTAGTCAGGAGGAGCACGCGGAGCATTTGAGGGTTGTATTGCAAAGATTGAAGGAGGATAAGCTTTATGCAAAGTTCTCCAAGTGTGAGTTTTGGCTCAGTTCAGTGGCTTTCTTAGGGCACGTGGTGTCTAGCGAGGGTATTCAGGTTGATCCGAAGAAGATAGAAGCGATTCAGAGTTGGCCTAGACCGTCCTCAGCCACAGAGATTCATAGCTTTCTTGGTTTGGCAGGCTATTATCGCCGGTTTGTTCAGAGATTCTCATCTATCGCATCGCTCTTGACCAAGTTGAATTAGAAGGGTGCTTCATTTGTATGGTCAGACGAGTGGGAGGAGAGCTTTCAGAAGCTCAAGATAGCTTTGACCACAACTCCAGTGCTGGTTTTACCATCAGCTTTAGGTTCATATACCATGTATTGTGATGCTTCGAGAGTTGGGATTGGTTGTGTGTTGATGCACGAGGGTAGAGTTATTGCTTATGCTTCTCGTCAATTGAAGCCCTATGGGAAGAACTACCCCATTCATGATTTTGAGTTGGCTGCCATAGTTAACGCGTTGAAGATTTGGAGGCATTACTTGTATGACGTATCTTGTGAGGTGTTCACTGACCATCACAGTCTTCAGCATTTGTTCAAGCAAAATGATCTTAATTTGAGTCAGCGGAGATGGTTGGAGTTGCTTAAGGATTATGATATCATTATATTGTACCATTCGGGAAAGGCAAATGTGGTGGCCGATGCTTTGAGCCGAAAGCCGGTGAGTATGGAAGTTTGGCATATATTCCAATTGGGGAGAGACCTCTTGTAGTTGATGTTCAGGCCTTGGCCAATCGGTTCGTGAGGTTGGATATTTCGGAGCCTAGTTGGGTATTGGTTTGTGTGTTTTCTCGGTCTTCCTTATATGATCACATCAGAGAGCGCCAATATGATGATCCACATTTTCTACTCCTTAAGGACAGAGTTCAGCACTATGATGCCAAAGATGTGACCATTGGTGATGCTGGGGTGTTGAGGATGCAGGGCCAGATTTGTGTGCCCAATGTGGATGGGATTCGGGAGTTGATTCTGGAGGAGTCCCATAGCTCACGGTATTCCATTCATCCGGGTGCCACAAAGATGTATCAGGATTTGAGGTAGCACTAGTGGTGGAGAAGAATGAAGAAATATATTGTGGGATTTGTAGCCCGGTGTCTCAATTGTCAGCAGGTGAAATATGAGCATCAGAGACCGGGTGGTTTGCTACAGCAGATGGATATTCCTGAGTGGAAGTGGGAGAGGATCACTATGGACCTTGTTGTTGGACTTCCATGAACTTTGAAGAAGTTTGATGCTATTTGTGTGATTATGGATCGACTAACCAAGTCCGCACACTTCATTCCTGTGTGCACTACCTATTCTTCAGAGCGGTTGGCAGATATCTATATCCGGGAAATTGTTAATTTGCATGGTATCCCAGTTTCCATCATTTCAGATAAGGCACTCAGTTTACATCACAGTTTTGGAGGTCTGTTCAGCGAGAGTTGGGTACTCAGGTTGAGTTGAGCACAACTTTTCACCCTTAGATGGTAGGCAGTCCGAGCGCACTATTCAAATATCGGAGGACATGTTGTGTGCTTGTGTCATTGACTTCGGAGGGTCATGGGATGAGTTTCTACCACTTGCAGAGTTTGCTTATAACAACAACTACTAGTCGAGTATTCAGATGGCTCTATATGAGGCTTTGTATGGGAGGCGGTGTAGATCTCCAGTTGGTTGGTTCGAGCCCGGTGAGGCTAGGCTATTGGGGACTGATTTGGTGCAAGATGCTTTGCAAAAGGTGAAGGTGATTTAGGAGAGTCTTCGTACAGTGTAGGTGAGGCAAAAGAGTTACGATGATAGGAAGGTTCAAGATGTGTCCTACATGGTTAGCGAGAAGGTTCTGTTGAAGGTTTCACCCATGAAGGGTGTTATGAGATTTGGGAAGAAAGGGAAATTGAGTCCGCGGTTCATTGGGCCTTTTGAGGTGCTTCGGAGGATTGGAAAGGTGGCTTATGAGCTTGCTTTGGCAACCAGCTTGTCGAGTGTGCATCCAGTATTTCATGTTTCTATGCTCCGGAAGTATATTGAGGATCCGTCTCATGTTTTGGATTTCAACACAGTTCAATTAGATGACGATTTGACCTATGATGTGGAGCTAGTAGCTATTTTGGGTCATCAGGTTCGTAAGTTGAGATCAAAGGATATCGCTTCAGTGAAAGTGCAGTGGAGAGGTCGGCCCGTGGAGGAGGGTACTTGGGAGACCGAGCGGAAGATGTAGAGCAGATATCCTCACCTATTCGAGGCTTTAGGTATGTTTATTGACTCATTCGAGGACGAACACTTGTTTAAATTGGGGAGGATATGATGATCCGGCCAGTCGTCTCATGAGTTACCGCTCTGTTTCCCCCATTTCTGCTTCTTTATGCTTCGTTATCTGTGTTTTGTGGTATCGGGTTAGTCGGATCGAATCCTCAATGATTTTGGTAAAGTTTGAGACACTTAATCTCTTTTAAGGAGGTTTAAGTTGGAAATGTCAACCGGATGTTGACTTAGGTGTTAGAGGGCTTGGATGTGAGTTCTGATGGTTCGGTTAGCTTTGGGAGATGATTTATGACTTAGGAGCGTGATCAAAATGGGGTTTGGGGGTTTGTAGTAGATTTAGGCTTGAATTGGCGAAGTTGATATTTTGGAGATTTCCGGTTGGTAGGCGAGATTTTGATATATGGGTCGGAATGGAATTCCGAGAGTTGTCGTTGCTCTGTTGTGTCATTTGGGATGTGTGTACAAAATTTCAGGTCATTCGGACGTGGTTTGGTTGGGTTTTTGATCAAAAGCAATTTGGAAGATTTTAGAAACTTAGGCTTAAATCCGATGTGTTTTGGTAGATTTGATGTTGTTGGAGGTGTATTGATGATTGGAACAAGTTTGAATAAGGTATTAGATTATGTTTGTGCTTTGGGTTGAGGCCCCGGGGGCCTCGGGGTGATTTCGGATGGTTAACAGAGGAGTTGAGATGTTATTGCAGCTGCTGAAGTTTTGCTGCTTCTGGTGTTTTTGCACATGCGGTTTAGGGACCGCAGGTGCGGCGCCACATATGGAGTGGCCGCAGAAGCGGATTATAAGGATTTGTCAGTGACCGCAAAAGCGGTAAGGATGGCTGCATCTGCGGAGCCGCAGATGCGGAAGGCGTATCGCAGATGCGGGTGTCCCTGGGCAGAAGGTATATAAGTCTTCCTTCACGATTTTTTGAAGGTTTTCACCATTTTGAACACGGATTCGGGAGCTTTAGGCGATTTTGAAGAGAGAAATCAAGGAGACTTCTTTAAGGTAAGGATTTTGGACCTAAAACACATTTCTATGGCAGTATTTCATGGATTAAGGCTGTAATTAAAGGAATTAAAGGGCTAAAAATGGAGGATTAGGGCTTGAGTTTAAGAGGCCTTTAAAGGAGGATTTGAGGTGTCTTTTGGACTCCGATTTTAGTATTCTTGATATGTATGAACTCATGGGCCCGGGGGTCGGGTTTTGGTAATTTCAGGATTTGTGCCCTTTATTGATCATTTTCACTTGGGCTTTGTTCCCTTAGCATATTTTGACGTCGTCGTTATGATTTTGGATAGATTTGATGCACGTGGAGGCCGATTCGAGGGGCAAGGGCGTCGCGAGCTAGAGATTTAGCTGGTTCGAGGTGAGTAATGACAGTAAATGATATTTTGAAGGTATGAAACCCCGGACTTGTATACCGTGTGCTATGTTGAGGTGAGACACACGCTTGATGATGAGTGTGGGGTCGTGCACTACTGGGGATTGTGACTTGGTCCATCCCGGTAGATGATTTACCGTGTATTTGACTGAAACTTAATTGCTATCATCATTATTTGGGCTGAATGCCATATTCTGGGGCCAACTATTTGAACCCTTCGGGGATTTTTAATACTATTTCCTCACTGTT
Organism: Nicotiana sylvestris; assembly: GCF_000393655.2. Taxonomy (NCBI): domain Eukaryota; kingdom Viridiplantae; phylum Streptophyta; class Magnoliopsida; order Solanales; family Solanaceae; genus Nicotiana; species Nicotiana sylvestris. Next base: position 60,866,116 of record NC_091057.1, on the reverse strand, counting down.
TTGACTTATTACTTGAACTCAGTCATGTTATTTTCCACTCTTTTACTACTCAGCCATTTTTACTTAGTTTTGAGTCTTAAATGATATTTTAAACGATGTTTGGGCTGAGAAATACTGTTTTACTATTGCCCGAGGGGCTTGTGATGATTTTTGACTTAGGCTGAGGGCCTAGATTGTGAGGAAACACTAATACTGATTGGAGGCCGAGGGCCTGAGATATGTACACCACAAGGTGGCTTGATTAATATGAGGCCGAGGGCCTAGATTTGATGTCATGAGATGGCTTGTTATTGCGCTTGGGCTGTAAGGGGCCCCTCCAGGAGTCTGCACACCCCTAGTGAGCGCGGGTACCCATTGTGATGTGAGATTGAGCCCGAGGGGCTGGTATTGTTATGAGATGTTGCCCGAGGGGCGGATTTGCTGATACTGTGCCCGAGAGGAGAACTTCTATTTGTTTACTTTACATTAATTACCTGTCAATTACTTGTTTATTTATTAAAAGAAGTTTTACTTGATTTTTCAGTGGTTTACTGCTTTTAAATGATTTATACTGCTTCATTATAGAATGCCGTGTGCCTTATGTGTTTTCTTACTTTCAGTCGTTATTTAAGTTTGTTACTCGTTGAGTTGGAGTACTCACTTTACTCCCTGCACCTTGTGTGCAGATTCATGCATAGCTGGTCCCGTTCCTGAGTGCTGATTCATTCCAGCTTCAAGCGGATCTTCGTGGAGTCTTTAGGTAGCTATTGGCGTTTCGTAGCCTGGAGCTCCTCTCTATCTATTTCCCTTATGTTCTTAGTTTAGTGTTTAAAACTCTGCAGTTACATTTGAGGGTTCAGTACTATTAGATGCTCGTGACTTGTGACACCCCGGTTAGGATTGTGTCGGGTTGTATTTCCGCTACTTATTATCATTAAATCATGTTTTAGACTGTTTTTATGTTGCTTAACTGCTTTAACAAGTGAATTGGGTTTAGTTGGCTGACCTTGTCTTCACGAGAGGTGCCATCACGACTAGGTTCGGGGTTAGGGTCGTGACAGAAGCTTGGCTGGGAGCTATCGAGGGTGGTTGATAGAGACTAACAGTTATAAATAAATTAATGACGGCTCTTTATGGCCAATAATAAGCAATAAATGATGAACTATAAGTAGAACACAATAAATATGAGAAATAAATGAAGTAATGAGATCAAGAGAATGTGTTAGACAACAGAGAGAATGTTCTTGTGTATTTAGTATTGAGCAATAGATGTTTACAAAATGACAAGGATCTCCTTTATATAGGAGGGGGAATCCCAACATAGTACAAGTGCATTTATTACAAAGATATGGGTATGGGACAGCTAGTTGATGCCATGATTCGAGTATGAACTTAGCTCACTTGACTTTGTCAGCGCTAGTTGTGCGCCTTGGGAACTCCCCAATTTTCCATCATAGCCGTTGGTATGCATCGCCCCGAGTCAAGCGTCGATAGACCTCGAGGGTGAACCTCGACCCTAGTCTTGAACCTTGTGAAATATGCTTACGAGGCACCATAATGACGGAAAATTGGACCCTCCGATTTTACTATATACAACTACACACTGCTAGATTAGATAAGAATCCAACTCCAAACATTATATTAGCTCCCTGTGGATTCGATCCCGACCTTCTCAGGTAAAAGCTACATCAACCGCTTTAGCCACTCTATAGTGGTGTAGGGTTGGACCCAATCATCAGCGATTTCTTAAAATACAGATCTTTCAGCTTCTTTTATGTCATTGTTGCAGAAGTTTCTTCAGCAATTTCCCGAAGAACGCTATCTGTGACACTCTTGAAGATCGCACTCAAAGTCCTCTCCTTGAAGTCTTCCTTCTTTATATCTTTCATCTCTTCAGGGAAATCTTCATCAATTGCCTTCCATAACCCTTGTAATACCAAGGACGATTTCGTCCTAATCTTCTATAAGCTGAAACTAGAACCCTCATAAAATTTCTTACTTTGTACTTTGTTGAAGATGAAGAAGACATCTTAACCCTAGATTATATGTAGAAACCCAAATCTTGCTCTGATAACAATTTTTGCATAAGATCGTGGGTTAACTAGCACATAATCACACATAAAACAAATATAAAAGAAATTATCAACATAAAGATTTAACGAGGTTCTGCTAAGACTAATCCTCGGGGCAGAAGCTGAGAGAATTTTCCACTATGAATGAGAAGAAAGTACAATAAAATCTTTAGAATCCCTACTACAACCTTTATATATAGATCTCAAAATAGTCCCAAACCTATAAGAGAAAAGTTTTCCAATTTGACAAAGACAATAGGTTTTCCTTTCTCAAATCTATTAGGACAATGGATTTTTCCAAACCTATAGGGAATATGGATTTCCTAAAAATACGAAGAAATATTCAAGCCACAAAATAATAATACCAAAGAATACTCAATCACGAGCGGCCTAATCACACTTTGTCAATCTTCAATCTCAGCAAAACATCTGTCAATCCACAGACTTTATAGTATATTGCCTATTCGTCGTGGTTTACTTGTGCCCAATCTACTCCATTAGGTCGAGGAGTCACTTGGTCATCAGTTTTTCCTTATTCAGGAAAAATTCAAATCACTGTCTCTTGATCATTTATTTTCTTTTATCATCTATACAACACATTGTAAGTTCAATAATAATATGCCAATATATATTACTTATTGATGTTTGGCTATAATTTTATACTTTATGACATTTCTTGCCTTACATTTTAATGTAATAAAAATAATTTGTGAATTTTTTTTTAGCTTAATTGAGTTACTTTTATGTGTAGGTGTGACATCTCGTACGTTCAAGTTAGGATTCATCTTAAGTAAATCAATATGAGTCAGAGAACTAAAGGACCTTTACAAAGATAATGATGGGTTAAAACAAGTCTTAAGGAGTATCGTGAGGGTTCAAAGGTTAATAAGCTAATTGAATCGAGGAAAATAAGTTTCGTCGAAAGTTGACAAGTTGGAAATGTTATAACCCAAACTTGTGGGTTGAGACTAGGGTGCTTAATATGATAAAAATGTAATGTTATGAGGTATTTTAGTCTTATAATAGTCGTGTGTTAAGTTTTTAAGCCAAGCGAGTTATGAAATAAAAGTCAACAAAAGTTGTTGCAAGTTACATTCATTATTTTACTGAAACTTTAGGTCTAATATTACTAGGCTTTTCCCTCAATGTTCTTGGAGTTACGGGTTGATCCACCCACCAAACTAAATATCTACGAGTCTACTTTCTAAACGCATTAAACCGTTTGTCGATACAATGCCGGCGTAGAGAGATATTCGTATGTTTGTGAGACTGTGCAAGCAGCTCCTATTGGGACCCACTTGAGACGGCCACCGGCCTTACATCTTTTAAAATATGTTTTAGCCTCATTTCGGGTCATTTCTCACTCAAAATTCGTCCAAAAGCTCTCCAAAACCCTATCTAACAAACACCAAGATCCCAAGAACCAAACTCAAGGAAAGTCAACTCAAATCATCATCAAAAGTATTAAAGACTACAAGAGAATGCTTCTATGATGTTGTGGTATGATTGAGGGCTATTGTGAGATAATTTGAGATGGGGGTTGTAGCTGTTGTCCAAGGTATGTATAACATCTTCTTTATTGTTCCTAAGTTTAATCTTGTATTGGTTGTGTTGTTTGAGTGAAAAACCATAAGAAGCATTTGAAAGCACATCGGACATGGTTATCTTTTTGGTTGGACTATTTTTTGGCCACATAAATGGTTTGTGGTGGCTAGCAATTATGAGAAATAATTTGATAATGTAGTGGCTGCTGATGTTAAGATTTCTAGGTATTAACTAAGTTTATTGAAGAAGAAAACATTAAACACAAGTGATTGGAGATAAAAGTAAGGGTGCTAGGCGTATAGGGTTGTTTTTGGAAGTTATTTTGTGGATTTTTTAAACTAGGAATCATAGAGTACATATAAGTATGATGTTCTGAAGTTTGTGAACTAATTTATGTAATAAGAGTTGGATTTAATTTATATTTTGTTATTAGTAAAAACGAGCTTGCCGCTCAATATGATTGTTAAGATAATCGGAGAAGCTCATATTGGATTATATTATTATTGTTGTTGCTATTATTGGTTATTGTTGTTGTTGTTGGGTTGTTGATGGCCCTTAGTGGACTTTGGGATGTAGTAAAAATAGGAGAGTTGCTGCCCAATTTTCCGTAAGCTATATGACTAGCCAAATACGATGGTATGGCATTATATGTAGGAGCCAATATTATTTCACTTGTTATAGACGCAAGAAGTTGTGTTGAGCTTGGTTGAGAAATAAGGAAGAGATCATACAGGTAAGTTAAGGCACTTCTTTCTTTTGGCATGATCTAAAGTGAAATGAACGTAAATGATACTCTATTTCATAAGGGATCTACTCTTAGCAACTAAGGTTGTCCATGTTGTTCTTTCCTTATAAAGTTATTCTAAGCAAGCATGTATGATCCTTGAATCCTATTGAGGTTGATGGTATGGATGTCCATAATGTTATTCGAAGGTGCGACAAGCTTAAGTCACTCTGAAAAGTTTAGAACATGATTTCATGAGTCTAACATGCATTATATATATATATATATGTATGTATATATATATATGTATGTATATGTATATATGTGTGTATGTATATGTATATATGTGTGTATGTACGTATGTATGTATGTATGTATGTATGTATGTACGTATGTATGTATGTACGTATGTATGTATGTATGTATGTATGTACGTATGTATGTATGTATGTACGTATGTATGTACGTACGTATGTACGTATGTATGTACGTATGTATGTACGTATGTATGTATGTATGTATGTATGTATGTATGTATGTATGTATGTATATATGTATGTATGTATGTATGTATGTATGTGTATCTATTATATTTTACCGAGCCGCGCTATAGTCGGCCGGGTACGACACCTAATTACAACCACTAATCAGTTGGATTTACCGAGCTCCACGTGGTCGGGTACATTTTTACCGAGCCACTTACGGCCGGGTACAATATGATGATAATGATGCCCACAAAGGCAAATGTTTTTAAAAGCTTATGTATATATATGTATCATGAATTTCATTTCAGTAGCCCTCAAAGGCACTCAGATGTTACAGGTTGTATCTTCTCTATCTTTCTTTACATTGTTCTTATTTATGTTTCTTGCCTTACTTACTCGGTACTTTATTCGTACTGACGTCCCTTTTGTTAGGGGACACTGCGTTTCATGTCCCGATAGATAGGTTGACAATCCTCCTAGTAGGCTATCAGCTCAGCGGAAGGTGTTGGTGCATTCCACTTGCTCTGGAGTTGCCTATTTGGTGAGTATGCCTTGGACATGTATTTATTGGTTGGCGGGGCCCTGTACCAACCCTTATATCGTTTATGTACTCATAGAGTCTTGTAGATAAATTTCATGTATATGGATGCCGGTAAGTTCTTGTCGGCACATGTTTTGAGTTTACAAATGGTCATGTCACCCTTATAGGCCCGTATGTCATATGTATAAGTTTGTATATCATGTTGGGTCATTCTATATCGATTATTTCTTTATATTTTATTCTGGTTATCTCATGACTTCCTTTTCGGCCCATTTACGCATGATGGTATAATAAGAAAGATACGTTATGTTGGTACTCGGTTGAGTAAGGCACTAGGTGCCTGTCGCAGCCCTCCGATTTGGGTCGTGAATAACTTGGTATCAAAGTAGGTCTCCTAGGGATGTCTACAAGCCGTGTCTAGTAGAATCTTGTTAATTAGTATGTTGGGCGCCACACTCATAAATGCAAGGCTGCGAGATATTTAGGATTGTTACCTTCTTTTCATATTCTAGATTGTACGAAAGAGCAAAGTTGTAGGGAATCGAGTCTAACGTATGTATTGGTATATATTGTACAAAGATGTCATTATTTAGAGGAGTTGCGGCTATCAGGAGTTTAAGGAAGGATTAGCTTCAACCGTTTGAATTTGGACAATATTTAGTCCATATACAGTATGATCATGGCTATATGGGTCCTATTAGCCAGGATTCCCGGCCAATCTTCGATTTCTGTCAACTAGGGTTTGAATTTTTTCCTGGTTCCTTACCGATTCTTGACTGATACCTTTCCTTTTCTGTATCTGGCTATTTTTTCCCTTATTTTTGTTTAATCTAACTTGTTTCCCTATTTTCTACTTTATTTTATTTGCCTTAAATCTGACTCTAAATGACTTTGGTATGATATTTTCCTTATTCTCTGTTTAATATTCTGTGTTACTTTATTTTTGGTATTATTTACGTGATAATTGTTATTCCTTATTGATTTACTGAACCCCTTTGTTTTATGCCCTAAAAACCGATTGTAATTGATTCTAGAATATTGTTTTCAATGTTTATTTGTTCGATTTCTACACTATATAAACCCCTCCCCCATTTCCCTTTGGGGACAGACTTTGAATCGCTATAATCTCACTAAAATTAAAGATTTATGCTATCATTTCTTTATTATCTCATTCTATACTTTAGTTCTTGGCCGGCTGAAAGCCAAGGCCACTAAATTCTAGGTTCTTGCTTCCCGTTGATGTTCAGAATACTGTGGACTTTTGTTCTTTTTTGTATTTTCGTTTAACTGGTGAGTTACTGAACCTTTGCAATTTCGTTCCTATGTATCTGCAACTTGCATATGTTTTTTACTTCTGAAGTTCATAGCTTAACGTGTTGCTGGGTTACTCTTATGTGCAATTCTATTTGCTTCACCTTAGTTTTAGGTCATTATAACATTTGACTTTGTAATATTGCTAGTTTGAAACATGCCTAAGCCTAATTCGAGTAATCAAGATTCTCTTAATTTAGTTTAGCCAATGTGTTATGAACTATGTTGTACGTGACCTTTGCACTTGTTAGCATCTCTTTGGTATTTTATTCTGCTTAAGGTTGTCCATTCAGTTATTTGAATATGCTCCATCTGCATAATTTGGACTTCCTTTAGTTAATTGGTCTATTAGGTCAGACCTGAATGCTTGCACTTACTATATGACATGAGTTTATCTTCCCTTTCTGTTCTGAATCTTGCATAGGTAGTATGTTATAATTATGTGTCAAGATCCTGTTCTATCAACCATGACTAGTTCTCAGTTAACATACCCGTCAACATGTTTTGGCTCACTTGATTCACCAGTAGTTGTCATAATTTGTGCTACCCTACTACGTCTAAATGTTGTTCTGCTGCCCGATGTGAAGTTAACATGGCTATCTTATGACACTGGGACATATACTTGTTGATATCCAATTTTTCCATGTATATTTTTTATAT